>NW_026925751.1:0-104296 GCF_032062105.1 Saccostrea cuccullata
ACTATAAGCCCTAGCTTAACCAAACTTGCATGGATGATGCATCTTAGGATGGACACTATCAGACTTGCTTTGGATGCTAGATCTGACCTATATTTTCCATACAAGAGCCCAGGTTAAAGTTTTGGGAACAGATCAATCCGAATGAACTTGAAGTCTTTGATATCTGTAGTTTTAACAGTTATGAATATTTGTTTACACAATACATGTTTTTCACACTACATGCATAGAAATGTGTATATACCATGTAGAGGGTTAAGCATAACTTGCAAGAATATTGTTGTTGGGATGAATACTTAATATTAAGAAAATATGATGTAGGATTTGCATTACTTAAATTGATAACATTCGTCGAGGTGAGCTTCGTAATCTTTGATTACCTATGTTTATACAAGTATATACAACTTTTCGTTGTTTCTGGGTATAGCATGAAGGATATGGAGATAACGAACCGTATTCAATATCAAAACTCATAAAACAATACAAAATAGGAGCAGAGCAAAATCGGAACTCCGAAACATCAGAGGTGGGGTCAGGTGCTATGGATAGTGAGCATCCCCTGCCGACCGGTCACCCGCTGTGTGCTCCTTGTCATAAATAACGGGAAAATCCGTCCTCAATTCAGTGTATAAATAATGGACTACCAATTGGTATGAAATATCAGCATTTGAGTCATTGATAAATTTTATTTGCTGACAATGTCATTGTATGGACCATAGAACATCCTATTTGAATTCAGCATTTTGTAAATTGTATGGTCGTTTTAATGACGTTAATGTATATTACTATCAATTTACCTGATTGATAATCGTGATCTGGACTCTTGGACCCAGCGTAACAGCGAATTTCCGGCCAACAGGTACACCGGATAAGGCTAAAAACAAGCGAGCTGTTGTCACCAGCAGGTAATTACAAACAGGTAGTTACAAACTTTAATGGAAATACACAAGACTAGATCGATTTTATCTTTAAGTGATTCAATTGAAAAAATAAATCTCAAGTGGGATTAATATATCTAATATAGTCTCCCGCGTGCCGCAGTGGTTAAAGTGTTTGTTCTGGAGTCGCGGGGTAAGGAGTTTGTCCGTATGTCGCGGCTTGGAATCCCACTGAGGGATACAGAGACAGGTCTTCGGATGAGGCTTATTAAACCAAAGTGTCGCAGCAAAAACAATACCTGGTGCTCAAAGGCCGTAAGTGCCGTGTTCATGTCAATTTACAGTCCTTACAAATAGACAAACAAACAAAAAACAGTAAGTCAATTATAAAAACCTCATAATTACTCCAAATATTGATCTTGGATAAATCCCTGTACATGATCTAGATAATGGATTGAAAAATATAATCTAACTTATCATGTTTGTAAATAAATAATAGACTGTCGAAATAATTAAAATATTGATCCTTTATTACGACATTCGTAGTCATGTATCCTGAATTGACTGTGAATTATCATCACCATTTAGTATTGCTATCAAACATCAAGTAGATAAGTGAATTGAATACCTTGTTTTGTTTGCATTTCAATCATTATCATAGAGACCGACAGGGCTTAAAAGTCACATGAGTATCATAACCTTCGTATGATTTGACCGTTTTAGCCTAAAGTAGAACTCTAGTTTTATGTGATAAAAAAATCATTCTGGTGATGACTCTATTTTCATTATCAATTATTTTATTTTGTTCTGCTTCCGCGTTCGAAAAGCAATGATGAAGTTTCATTGTAAAAAATGTGAAGAATATGGACATAATGAACAGTATTCAATATCAAAGTCCATAAAACAATACAAAATAGGAGCAGAGTAAACACGGACCTCCGAAACATCAGAGGTGGGATCAGGTGCCATGGAGGAGTGAGGATTACCACCTGTAGAAATCCAAGTTCCTTTATAATACATTTTATATAATGAGTCATACAGATAAGGACAATGTTGTTACCTGCTTTTTCAGCAGGGACCGGCACGCACTGATAATGTTTTCTTTCTTATTATTTTTTCACTTCTGGACTATTGAATACAGCAGGATAGTTTTCACATTGCCTCTCAATCTTTTATGCGCAATTTTAACATATTTCTGAAACATTTAATCAACTCAAAGTGTCAAGGTCTTTTTCATGTCCCTCCTGATCAATCCCTGAAACTCACGGTGGTGTGGCAGGTCAATAACAGCTGATCACAGAAAATGATCATCACGTTTTTGGATATTTCGGAGTTTTTCATGTATACCCATTTTGAGCTCAATCTCTTTTTGAAAAATACATTTTTCGTATGCAAGAAGGGATGAATGCAAACATTTTTAGAACAAAATTTATCATGCCGACGCTTGCTGTTACACGAAGCGGTCTCATATCATCCAAAAAGTACTTTCTGAACTACATGTACCATGAAGGTAAATTACCTTGACTACGGATTACTTCGTCTTCCTTATTAATGCGTAGGGACTGTGACAGGTCGAAAGGGATGCTGACCTCTTCTAGGCACCTGATTCCCTCTCTGATTTTTACAGGGGTTTCTGATTTGTCCGATCCTGATTTGTTGTTTTAATTGGATATATGAGATGGATTACTGTTCATTTATATCACTATTATGCTTCAAAATATTTGTTATGGTGAACACTGGTGTAGCTTATTAAAATCACGAAGAAATCCAGGAATAAAAGTTTTAAAAACGATTTAAAGTTGTTGATCTTCCTCTTCTGACATAAGAGAAACAAAAAAAAATTAATCGGAGGGATAGGGTAGACAGCAGAGTATATTTGATTAATAGGATATTAAATATGATTGCAGCATCTGGCTTTTCTTTTTTGCAAAATGGACCAAGAAAGATAACTTGGAAATATTCTATAAGTACTGGTGATACTATGCGACAAGCGGACATGGAGATCCCTTATATCAAAATCTCCGGATATATGTTTCTTTCTACTGCCATTTATAACAACTGATGCAAAGATGAGTTTCAAAACCAGACAGTCCAGATATCATTAAAAAGGAGAATAAATAAAATCATTTAAGAAACCGACATGAATATAAAAAAGGTATAAAAGTAAGAGTTACATAAAAAAATAAAAAGAAACGCTTGAAAAAATAGGTACAAAACAAGAATTCCACAAATAAAGAAATACATGTATATAGGAGCAATGCCAGACATATCACAAACTCGGAGAGAGCAAGAATAATAGAAGATATTTAAGAATCAAGAAAAAAAATTGAAACAATACATGAAGGTAAAGTTATAACGAACAATGATCGAACTCGTAAAATAAAACTTCTAACATAACAAATCTGCGAGGAGGACATTAAGACAAACCCCTGACAAAACCAGAGTAGGGTCACGTGTTTAGGAGGAGCATCCCCTGTTGACCAGTCACACCCACCCTAAGCTCTTTGTATTGATCAAGTAGACAAAACATTCCGTCCGCAAATTAATTAAAAAACATCAATGTCTGACATTTAGTATGCAACAGGTCAACCAAAATAAAACTCATTCATAGATAATATTTGCTACTAGGATCATTAGAACGACCATATAATTGAAAAAAAATTCTGACTTTAAATAAGATTGTTAAAGTCCCTGTAACATCTACTTACATATGGGTAGCCTGCCTCGCTTTAAAATTGATCATTATCAGAACATGTCAATATCAAAGTACATAAAAACATACAAGTTAGGAGCAGAACAAACATGGACCTCCAAAACATCAGAGGTGGGATAAGGTGCCATGGAGAAGTGAGAAGGATATAAAGATAACGAACAGTATTCAGTATCAGAGTCCATAAAACAATACAAAATAGGAGCAAAGCAAACACGGACATCCGAAACTTCAGAGATGGAATCAGGTGTCAAGGAGGAGTGAGCATCCCCTGCTGACTGGTCACACCTAACAATTAGCAAATAAGTTGGGAAACATGAACACCAAACACAGGTGATAGTGGAACATAACTACATAGATACAGAAAGTTGAATACAATAATAGGAAAGCTGAAGTCACTTCGTTATATTAAAAAAGAAACATTTCAGACATTAAAAATTGAAACAAAAACCAGGCTCAAAAGTAAAGAAAAGAATTTAAGAAACGGAAAGTTAAATAGGAGTAATTCATATTAACAGAACCTAACTTGCACTCTTTGTTTTCCCAAATTACCGGTCCCACTAACTCAAATTTCCGCTCACAGTTTTTTTTTGCGTCAATTTTGATAATTCGTCACTAAAACTATTTTGAAGGCAAGGTTTTTTTTATTAGTAATTGATTAATAATTAATAACAACCCCTTTAATAAAGTAGTAGAAAATGTTTCCCTTTGAAATCAGGTTATGAAACATTATTAGATGTGAAAATACTCTTTAATATGGGTATAAAGAGAACACGAAAGACCATAAAAAAAGAATTCAAGAGGGAAATCATTCTCTTGAAATTTATTTTCCGTTTTAAATTTAGTTACAAAAAAATTACAGAGTCATCTCTCTTTGTTTTCCTTAAACTACTTTTTTTTAATTTCTCAAAAATAGAACATATTTCATGCTGAAATCCATATCATGTGTTACATCAGTTGGAGTTGCCCCATTACAGCACGAGGGCGGAGGGGTTATATAGACCACAGGGCTGATAAATCATATGATGGGTGCATAAAAAGGTAAAGTGAATAAATGGAGATAAGGAACAGTATTCAAGCTAAATGTCCATTAAACAATACAAAATTGGAGCAAAACAAACAGGGACCTCCAAAACATCAGAGGTTGTGGAGGAAAGTGCATCACCTGCCGACCGGTCACAACCGCCGTGCACTCCTTGTCATGATCGAGAAATCACTGGAAAATCAGAAAATTCAGTGTGTACATAATGGCCTAACAACTAGTACGAAACACGTCAGTCAGTATTTGACTCAATGATAACGTTATTCGATGACAATGATTTTGTCAATGTATTGACCATAGATCTTACAAAACGATAAATGATTTGTTCGTCCATAATTAATATCGTTTTAAAATTGTTCTTACGTTAAGCTGAGAACCTTTAATTCAGACCAGTATCGTACCTTTTAAAGAATTTTTATGAAGTTTTGGAATCCAACATAGATATGGTTATGCAAATTCATTAAAAATACACATGCATTCACTCTAGCCGTACAGCGTTAATTTCTATCAAAAATTGGGAATGCTTGTCCATGTTTCTGAAGTAATGACTGCATAATTATCCCCTAATTAATTGAAATAAGACGTCCAGCATCTATTGGGACCATCGTAATTCCTCTCTGTATTATTGTTAAGGCTCTCCTATTAAACAAAGATTAATCGACACTGCCTTCAGGGAATCTTTAGGAATGTGATTTATTGTTAAAGAGAAAAGTTTGACACTCATTAATTCGAGTTTTTATTCGTTATATAATACTGCAATATCGACATTTTATACAGATGAGCGAAATGACAAGAGACAGAATAGGGGCGAACAAAGCAATAATGTTAACTTTCATTGACTTTATCCTGACAGTTCTCAATAATTCATTAATTTATATCACCGATTATGGTGTCCAATGAAATGTTCCTCCTACTAATACTACTACTGAGAATAAAATGAAATATGACATTTAGCAATGGACATCCAGGCGCGGATCCAGGAATTGAAGTTAGAGGGGGCGCCAATAGTAGGCAAGGGGACTGGGGGCGAACAAAGCAATAATGTTAACTTTCATTGGCAAAGCCCTGGTGGGGGCCCTCAATAAGCCCCCATTAAGCTTTATATCAGAGATTTTGTAGGGTAAAAATGAGTTCTACCAAGTACACATATTTACATTTTCTAGACGAAACTGTGATTTACGTTAATTTTGACAATTTTAGGGGGGGCGCGCGCCGGGTGCGCCCCCCTTAAATCCGCCACTGACATCCTCAGGAGATGATGGTATGATACCGAAATACATCAAAACATTTCAACACTTTCAATAGCCTTGTGACCTTTCGTAATTACAAAATAAGACATCATGATGTATGCGGAAATAAAGAACAGTATTTGAGCTCAAAAGTCTACTAAACATTACAAAATAGGAGCGGAGCAAATACGGACCTCCAAAACATAAGAGGTGGGATCAGGTGCCATGGCAGAGTGTTCATCCCCTGCCATATCACTATATCTCATTAAAGATTAATTAGAGACTGTTTCAGTATTCACACAAAAATGACCCACACATTCATATCGTAGGATTTTTTGTAATTAATTTTAATTATTTCTTTAATTGAAAGGAAGTATCTTGCATCGTATGACTTGTGACATGGACTATATAACATTACTGCAAAATGATTTGTTATGAAAAAAATACGTGCAAATTAATTGATAAAAAGGAAGTGCTTCACAAAAGATTCCTTTTCAGTCGAAGTTTGACATCCTTCAAGCACTTTTTTAAACACTTGATTCAGAAATCAGTCTGCTTTCGACCAATTATTGTCCTCTTTCAGTCCTTCATTATTACCGATTTGTTTACAAACGTGCATTCAGCTGACATTAGTCGAAGCTTGTTAAACTTATTACGTTTAGCATTAATGTGCATTTATTCGTATTGAGTTGGAATTACAGAAATGGCATCGTAAACACGACATAAATATCACATTATTTTATCTACTGTTATAGATTTTGATGTAGAAGGTGAACATAAAGATGAAACATATGGAGATAAAGAACAAAATTCAAGGTCAAAAGTCCATTAAACAATACAAAATAGAAGCAGAGCAAACATGGACGTCCAATACATCAGAGGTGGAATCAGGTGCCATGGATGAGTGAGCACCCCCTGCTGACTGGCCACATCCGGCGTTTGCTCCTTGTCATGATCGGGAAATAACAGGAAAAAACGTCGTCAATTCAGTGTATAAATAATGGACTAAAAATTAGGATGGAAAACGACAGTCAACATTTGACTCAATGATAAACTGTATTTGCTGACGAGGTCATTGAATAAACTACAGAACTTACGAAGGGATGACTCTAAATGAGACTGCCGGGAAAAAACCTCCGCTGAAATGGCTCTAACGACGTCACCATCGCATTACGTAAGCAAAGCATGACGCTGAAGAAGGGCGCAGGGCTCGCTTGTATGTTCAAGACGTCCATGGATATTGTACTAACAACTGATGACATAACATCTAAAAAAACATACTAGCAATTTAAACATTGCTTTTTTTAACCGAAAAAATCGTATGTGCCGATACTTCATCTGCACTGATATGTAGTTATACCGTAATATGGCAATTTTAGAGGTATTGGGCTTGAAATAATAAATTATAATTAATTCCTAGAACAAAGTAGATGGTGAATTCTTTTGAAATTTCACAATTTGGTGATTTTTTACAATAACTTTCATCTACTTGAATGAAAAAAATCACTAGGACAGAAATACAAAATATATGAGGAAATTGTGATAAATTAGCGCTTTTCCAACAAATTCCCATTGGGTCCAATAGTAAAATTTGACAACTTTTGAGATGGTCCCCTAAGAAATCGGGGTGGTAAACATTCGATTTTTTAATCTTAAAACAATGAATATAACAGTAAAAATTAATTATCAAAAAATTATAAAAATCCCTAGGGCAGAAATAATTAGACTTGGCCTCGTAAATAAAAACTGCTGGATATGAAAATAAAACAAGTCAGCTGATAAAGATTTTTTTTCCTATCAACATTATTAGAGTCAATGTTACGAAATTGAAATAATTGTGACAATTTATGCAATTTTTCAATATTTATTAAGCAGCATTGAAAAGAAGATTAAAATATAGCAACACAGAATAATACTTTTCAAACGTATTGCATGTATATATAAACTAGAATGTTAAATGTTTTAATTTGATATTCTAAGACTTTTTGCGAGCGGTAAGTCAAGTAGAAGTAAGATATAACAGATGCTTAGAATTCACAAATGAGAGAAAAATCAACAAATTCTTGCGCTCGGTTTATTATATGTTTGTTTTGAGCATTTGCTGTTACTGGTAACCGGCCAGTGTTTTTCTCAATGGGAGTTTTTTTTAAACATCTACGTTGACAGAAGCAGCCATACTGGGGTCAAAAGAAAGTATGTATTGATCGTTAAGTGATGTATTAGTTATGTTTTATCAATACAGTGATATATCAAGTCTTTTACTTGACAACTAAAATATGGTAACATTATTTATGTTAAAAAAGAACTCCTATGGCTGAAGAGCAGAATTAGTCCCACACAGTAGCAGCGGATTGCAATCCTCATTTAACTAATTGCAGTTTCTGTAGAATTTTATCAATTCCTGATGTTCACTCTAAATTCAAATGCGTGAACCTTCTCCTCTGGAATAAACAGCATGTCACTTGACATCTTTAATAAAAAACACTAGTAATGTAGAATTAGCGAATAATGATGTTGACAAAAACTTTTAAAAGATCGATTTTCAACAACAGTATAGATTAGTATATGTCATATCCCTTTCAGATTTATAATTTGATCATAGTGAGGAGTGAATGCATCTTTTCCTCTTTTGAGGTAATTTGATTAGGTAAAAAAATTTATTGTTTTAATAAGGACAAATTAATACACTTCCCTGACTGGCAAATAAATAATTTACCATTTTATATTGTGTATTTTCATATTGACATTTCGATCACATTTATGTAACGGTTGGAAAATTATTTATAATATCTAACAAAATTGAATAGAAGAATCTGAATTTTTTTCATATAGACAGATGTTATCATATGAACTTTTTGATGATCTTTGTGTGATAAGGACAGAACGAGCCGGCTTCAGGGGACTGAATGGATGTACGCCTACTGAAAGCAAGCCTAATCAAAATAAGACACGGAGTACACTAAAATCCTATAGCTCTGTTACCTCTCGTGAGAGAGCGTCAGGGAGAATATGACGGCGAACCAAACGTTAGAAGAACTCACATCACACGCTGTGGCCATCAGGTTACCAGTTCGAATTTTTATTGGAATCGTGGCCGTTCTTGGAGTGATTGGCAATGGACACGTGTTGTACCTGTATTACACGCGCTATAAAAGCTCCACCTATCGGTGGTTTGTTCTGTCCCTCGCCATCATTGATTTGACCGGATGTTGTATTTCTATGCCGTTTGAAATTGTGGACGAATCATTACCATATTCATTTAGTGATCCAATCTCGTGTAAGATTTTCCGGTATGTGAATTACTGTGTAGCATTGGCGTGTGCCTTCACACTATTACTTATAGCATCAGAACGATACAGGAAAATATGTAAGCCTTATGAAAACCAAATGAGTGAAACACGAGCCAAAAAATATGTGGTAGCTGTTATTGTCACAACATTAGTTATTTCTCTGCCTGTTCTTTATATTTATGGACCTAAAACAATTGAAATAAATGAAATTTATGAAGGGAAAGAGTGCACGTGGGGAGACCACATGGTTGACCATTCGACGTTCGGGTACGCCTACGCTGGTTTCTTAACTCTGCTTATTGTCGTCTGCATGATTTGTTTAACAGTTATATATTCTATCATTGGTTACACACTGCAAAAACATGAACGTCAAATCAGAGCAAGGCTAGATAAAAATCACCGTAATTCAGTGAAATTAAATCGTGCATGTTGCTCCTCGAGTGACCTGTTAGAAACGAACTCTTCCCTACAACAGAACGTTCGTCTGTCTCACAGCTGCGAACAATTACCTGATTCACCAGAAGTACATCGTAAAAAGTTTGATTTTCTTCAGAAAACACCAATTAAATTTTTGTTGGAAAGTGACACAGAAGCATCTGCAAAATGTAAGAAACAACAAAACAATCATAACAGCGGGAAGCTAGAAGAAACAAGGAAGGAAGGATTGGCAAAAAATGAGGAAAGTATAAACAGTTTAAACCACTCCAAAGTAAATGCAACAAATGATAGGAGTCATTTGGCAAGCAATTCTGATGCGAAATCCTCCATAAAAACCAAGCAAGCTCCCGCACGTATTCCTGGAATAAAAAGGAACTTTGACTTAAAAACCCTCGGCAGGACTTTCCCCGTGGAGAGAAAAGAGAGGAAGATAACAAAAGTCCTTGTTGCCATAACACTATTGTTTATTGCCAGTTTTCTTCCGTATGTTATCGTTGTCATTGTATTTTTCATAAACCCGGAATACGAAAACAATATGACGTCATCACAACTTGTGCTCTATCTTCTTGGATTCAGATTATATAACATCAACAATATGGCGAATCCGATATTTTATTTCCTATTTGACTCCAAATTTCGTGAAGAATTTTTGTCTTTGTATCAGCCTCTCTGTAGAAGTAGGAGAACTAAGTCATTGTCACATGTGTAAATAGTGCGTAACCAAGCTATAAAACTGAGTTTATCATTTTGGCATACAGGATTTATGTGTTCGAATTTACGAGCATGCACCCTGGAATAATTTTATACAAATATGCATTTTTTTTTAATTTTAAAAATCTTTAATGTCACAATACCAGTTTGGTCTAGATGAAAACTACACGATAAAATGGAAATTTAAGGTTTTATGGTCAAGTTTTTAGCTGTGGTATTATTGATATTTTATACAAATATATACACATTTTGTAAAGTTGTAACAATCTATTAATCATTGATTTGGGCACCCCTATACTTATGATTTTTCATCTTTATTAATTGAATATATTACAGATTCTGACACAGTCTGTTTCATTTATGGATATTTTACAATACAAAGACGTTAATGGTAATCTAACAACCAAGCTCTGTGATAAACGTGATGTCTGTAACTTTTCAGTCAACTTTCCTTACTTATTCAGCAAGATATCCGAATTCCCTGCATATGGAGTTTATATATTTCAATTGGTTTGATACACAAGAACATTCTCAAACAGAGGTAAATTATTGACAAAGTAATGAAATAAGAATATCATCAGTCTCTTTTAAAGCCATCATTTCGTAAGTTTAGAGTCGGTAAAATGACATTGTCAATAAATGCAATTTATCAAGAAGTCAAATGTTGACTGATGTTTTTCATAATTTGAGGCAAGATTTATACACTGATTATCGACAGACATTTCCGTTATTTTCCGATCGTGCTGTGTGACCTGTCGGCAGGGTATGGTCTCTGCTCCCCACCCCTTCGTTTTGGGGGTCCACGGTTACCTTTCTCCTTTGTATTGTATGTATGGACTTTGAGCTCGAATATGTTTTGTTATCTCCAAATACCTCTTCATTGTGTGTGTGTGTTAATTTTCTTCAATAAAAACTACTCTAATTTTACACTTAAGTACTCTGAAGTTGATATTTAAAGATGCTAGAGTTTCCCATCACAGTGTCTTCGAATAACAGGTCTTTCAAAAAATGTTTGAATGCACATGGACACTGATCTAGCTGATTTACTAGTCATTTTGTTCCCATACTTTTTATGAAGCAATTGTTATTAAACACTTCTACATGAGAAAACAATCACTTGCTTTTGTCTTCGATCGACCTTTAAATACTTTGAACTCACTAATTTTCTCGGATGTTTAAATTTCGATGTTTTGGGGATTGAAGAGACCTATGATTTATTTTACCACGATCATATGTAAACTCTGACATACATTTTTTCTAAAAAAAAAAATTTCACAACGAAATAAAATCCTCAAACCTCGAAAATTTTATCCCTTGAAAATATGTGATTGTATAGTATATCGATGATATGTTATCAATAACCAATAGTTACTTCTTTTGTTGACTCGAAATACAACATTGATTTTAGATAAAGACATCAGAAGGTTGAACATGTCTGTCTCATGTTTAAATGTTTTATTGATAATGGAAGATAAGGACCAACTGAAATTAAAATTATATAAAATTGTATGACAAACAAGATAAATGCAACTTTTTCTTCGTATTTCCTTATTCATGTTTTCAAATCCCACTAGAAATCTGCTTATTTATCGCATGCAATTAAACTACTGACAGATAATTTATTGTTACAGGAATTGTAACAATTTTATTTAAAGTCAGTAATTCGTATTTGTATGGTCGTTATAATGACATTAATAAATATAACTATCAACGGGTCGTAATTTGGTTCACGTTTACGAATTGTAATGCCTTTGTTTTATAATATACTTTATTGTTTTGTCCACCTGAACATACACAGGGCTCACATTGGGTAAGAACGGTCAAGAAGGGATGCTTACATCTTTTAGGCACCTGACCCTACCTTAAGATGTGCGGGTTGTACGTCTTGTTCACAGATTTTATATAACTGGTAGATTTATTTTTATATGGATTCATCACTGTTCACCTTTTATTGTTCTTATTATATTGAAAAACCTCAGGGGTGTCGTTAAACGTTCTTTTATTTTTAAACAGTTTTTTTGTAATAGATACCATTGCTTATTTGTTAATTGATCTTTTATATCATATAGATTTTACAAACATGCTTGTATAAAAAACTATCAAAAGTATCATCTACAAAAAATCGCAAAGTAATTATATATCTTTTATATATATATATATATATATATATATATATATATATATATATATATATATATATATATATATATATATATATATATATATATATATATATATATATATGATACTTCATGTAGTTATTATTCCAGTATGTAATATTTCATAAAAGTTACACCTCAATGAAACAGAATTTGATTTCTAGTTAATGAAAGCTAAGGAGTTAAAGGATTTACTGTATGCCAGATGATTCATTTTATTACGTACCCAACTAAAAGAGAGATTACATCACGAATTGAATCTAATGTAGACATATTGCAGATGCAATCTGGTATAATCACTTTCAGTAAAGATATCAGAGAGAGGCCGGTATACGAGAAATGTTTATATGTAGATGTGTAGCGAGGTTATAGGAGTTTTGTATCAATCCAAACGCACTATCTATACCAAACATTAGAAAGAAATATTATATGTGTCAATCAGCCGGTGAAATACGGGTAATTATATCTTCATATTGTGAGTGGTAAAGTGGTCTTGCCGATTGTTTATCATGATGATTGAAAAAAGTAATCTTGAAAAAAGACAAAATTAGATAAAAAAACTGGCAAATTTATTAAATATCATAATTTCTAAGTGGGTGGTAAAAAATCATTTCAGTAAATGTTGAACTGCTCGATGTTTACAATTGTTTTTTACCTGAAGATATACTACAGATACCTGAGTGATACCTGATTGATAATCGTGATCTGGTCTCTTGGACCCAGCGTAACAGCGAATTTCCGGCCAACAGGTACACCGGATATGGCTAAAAACAAGCTGTTGTCATCAGCAGGTAATTGTTACAAACATTTATAGAAATACACAAGACTAGATCGATTTTATCTTTAAGTGATTCAATTGAAAAAAATAAATCTTAAGTGGGATTAATATATCTAATATAGTCTCCCGCGTGGCGCAGTGGTTAAAGTGTTTGTTCTGGAGTCGCGGGGTAAGGAGTTTGTCCGTATGTCGTGGCTTGGAATCCCACTGAGGCTCAAAGGCCGTAATTGCCGTGTACATATCAATTTACAGTCCTTACAAATAGACAAACAAACAAAAAACAGTAAGTCAATTATAAAAACCTCGTAATTACTTCATATATTGATCTTGGATAATCCCTTACATGATCTAGATACTGGAATGAAAATGGAATGAAAATATAATCTAACTTATCATGTTTGTAAATAAATAATAGATTGTCGAAATAAATAAAATATTGATCCTTTATTATGACATTCGTAGTCATGTATCCTGAACTGACTGTGAATTATCATCACCATTTGGTATTGCTATCAAACATCAAGTAGATAAGTGAATTACATACCTTGTTTTGTTTGCATTTCAATCATTATCATAGAGACCCACAGGGCTTAAAAGTCACATGAGTGTCATAACCTTCGTATGATTTGACCGTTTTAGCCTAAAGTAGAACTCTAGTTTTATGTGATTAAAAAATCATTCTGGGGATGACTCTCTCTATTTTCATTATAAATTACTTGTTTCCGCAATGATGAAGTTTCATTGTAAAAGAAGAAGAATATGGAGATAATGAACAGTATTCAATATCAAAGTCTATAAAGCAATACAAAATAGGAGCAGAGTAAACACGGACGTCCAATACATCAGAGGTGGGATCAGGTGCCGTGGAGGAGTGAGCATCCCCTGCTGACAGGTCACACCCGCCGTGTGCTCCTTGTTATGATCGGAAAGTAATGGAAAAATCCGTCGTCAATTTAGTATATAAATAAAGGACTAACACTTAGTATGAAAAACGTCAGTCAGCATTTGACTCAATGATAAATTGTATTTGCTGACAATGTCATTGTATCCACCATAGAACTTACGAAATGATGACTTTAAACGAGATTGTTGATATTCTTGTTTCATCAACTTGCTTATCAATAATTTTGCCTCGTTTTAGAAATTGTTCATACTTAGAGCATGCTCTTGCGTATTAAATCAACTGAGATATGTAAACTCCGTATGCAGGCAATGAAGGTATATTGCTGCATAAGTAAGAGAAGTTGACGAAAGAAAAGTTAATATCATATGGCTTGGTTGGTAGATTACCATTAATGTCTTTTTCAAGTAAAATATCCAAGTATGAAACAGATGTCTCAGACTCTGTAGTAAATTTTATCTGAAGCTCACGTGGATGTATTGTATCGACGTAGGAATGGAAATTACCATTGTTAATTGACAAAACGTCTTCGATATACTAGTATCTAAATATCGAGTTGAAGGGCACAGCAATTAAGTGATTTCTTCTTTTCACGCGTAAGATTTTGCACAAATTCTGCTTCAAATAAATATAAAAATAGATTTGCTAATGACGGAGTGCAATTGGTAGCCATGGGAATTCCAATAGATTGTTGGAATACCAACCTGGTCTCCAAAATCGACATAGATGTTGTTAATCAGAAACTCAAGCATCTCTTTGATGTCAACTTCAGAGTACTTAGGTGTGCAATCAGAATGTGTTTTAACAAAATAATTTTGCAAATGACCGAAGACCAGGTAAGTAAATTTACGCGTTCCATTTTTGTTGAAATAGTGGCTGTCAATGATATAAAAAAAAAACCTGGACTTTGATTTATCGTGGGGAATGGTTGTATATACAGTTGAAAAGTCGTAAGATTTTAAGCTGTTGATTTTGGTAAATTCTAAGTTCTTTGGAATTTTTTAGTATCCACATCTGATTCACACCACTTCTCGAATATATTGTTGCACATTACTTTTGAAGTTTTTCCTTCACTACTGTCAATATCTTGATAAGAAGTAAAGAAAGAAGCATGGTTGAACATTTACTGGAACTAGCAATGTATCTTTGTTTGTAATGATTCTAACGAAGTTTCGAAATCCAATACAGTATATATAGGGTAGTTCAAATTCATTTTGGCTTTCTATAATATAAAAAAAATATTTTAAATTTTGAAGAATTTCTTCCTTAAATCCAAGTTCTTTTAAAATACAATTTATATAATTAAGCAATGAATTATTATCTTTTGAAAGATATAGTCTCATAACTGCAACGATGTGTGCAAACAAATTGAGTAACGCACGTTAGCGCGTTATGAAAATTTGTTTGCACACACCGTTGCAGTTATGAGACTATATCTTTCAAAAAATAATGATTCATTGCTTATATTTACATTTTTTAAAAACTTTCTACTTTAACTGCAAATGTGATTTCTATTTAAAAACCTATGTATTATCCCTTGTGTAAGCTACAGTTAATGGATCAGCCAAAATAACAGCTCCTGGTCAATTTGAGCGTGATTTTTTGATTTTTGCTTGTGACGTTGCACTTCCTCGGCGTTCAACGATTGTGACGTCAAACTTAAACACATGCTTTAACCTCTTGGCACCCTGTTTGTGTTGTGGTGTTTTGAATGCAATAGATTTCCATCCACTTTATATGCAAAAAAAACATATGTAATGTAAATATTGAGCCTTACAAACGAAGACAATGTTGTTACCTGCTTTGTCGGCAGGGGCCAGTAAGTACTGATCATCTAATCTATGTAATTCTTTTTTCACTTCTGAGTTATTGAACACAGAGGGATAGATGGTTTTCAAATAGCCCCTCAATCTTTTAATACATGGATCTGATACATTTTATCCATTCTGACAAAGTGTCAACGTCTTCTTTTTCTTATCTGGCCCATCGTCTGGCGTAATTTTCGACAGAATCAATAATACATGTATTTATGAAATTCCGACGCCAGTTGAATCTCGGGGTTCCCGGGGTTGTAGATAGCGAACGTTGTTTGATCTAAAAAAAAACCTCAACAATACAAATATATATGAAGATACCATTAATACTTCCTTAAAATTCCAGAGGTTGGATCAGATGCCTCGGGAGAGTAAGCGTCCCCTGTTGATCAGTCTCACCCGCCGTAATCCCTGTGTATTGATCAGGTACACAGAATATTTCGCATTTAAATTCAGTGTAAAAACAAAGGACTTACAATTTATTTGTATGTAATAAGTGCGCCAAAATACGACCAATGATAGGTTTAATTTGCATAAACTTATCAAAGAGAAGCATTCCTCACTTTGAATTTGATCGTACTCAGAACAGACCCTTGAAGAGCGAAGAAGTTAGGAGACATTATAGATATTTTGGTCCCTTTTGAACATACACAAAATCCCCTTTTTCATATTTTTTTAGTCTACAGACAAATACAAATAACAAATAACAATATGGATACTTATATGACGTTAAACGTCTTATCCCTATTTTATTCTTTTCCTCTTTTTTAATCCAAAAGAATCTTTTCTTCCAGCGTGACAAAAAATTTTTGAAATTTATCCTGCGTGACAAAAAATGCTGATATTTTGGAAACAGTACTGCTCAGTTTGTTATGGAAGAAAATTCAACAAAACAAAGTCATGCGTCTAGCATCCATCCATTGAATTATACAATTGCATAACAGTTCCGTTCTAATGTTAAGGTAAATATTTTGAAAGTTACATGGTATTCGACTCCCAATATTTAAAAGAGGACAAACTATTTATCTCATGATTTTAATATAAAAATAAACATGAATGTATTTATTATAAATATTAATTTCTTTACCAAGTTTATTCCCTAGGTGATGATGGATGTGCGGCTTATCATATCAGGGATTGCGATGTTTATACTGATGAAATATCCTACTTCCTCATGCCTTGGTGAGAATATTTTCAGAAATGTACAGAATTTTCCTTTAATTGTCATCCATTTTAACTTATTTTAAATTTCGGATTTCCTACGTATACATTGCAGATATCAGCATACACCCGTCTACAGTTTGTTACCAGGAGCACGAGGATGTAGTATTGAGATGTACGTTCAGCGACAACAACACCACTGACGCAAAATTCGTATTTAAACCACGGGACAGGTCAGATGTTGTCCATCAACTTAAATCCGTAGTTGTGAACTCGGACACAATTGAAACCAGAATTGATGACGTCACAATACCAAATAACACAGGAACGTATTTCTGTACTCGAGATGCTGATAATAAACGTCAAATTACATATATAGAAGGTAATTTAAAAGTTAATATTAAAAAATAAGGCTTTTTCAACAATTTTCATCTTGAATCTCTAGTTTTACATTACACCTTTGTAGTTTTAAAAAGTGCAAATGTTTATAAAAGCCCGTTGAAATCTTCGTGTTCTTCCTATAAATTCCAGTAACTATAACACAGAAGTTAAATGAGCCATATGATGAGTTTCTAAACTTACATGAACTTTGATGTTCTTTCAGGGAGTGTGGTTTTGCCAGGTCAGATTCAGTGTTATTTTGATGAGAGCCATCTGTCTGTGATTTGTGAGTGGATAGGAGGGAATGCCACTTGTTGGAATCTTTCCATGTAAGTCCCGTCTGTACATAATCACACACTAACAAACACCTGTCAGAAAAAAAGGATCACAAAATGTATTATCATACCTCATTATAAATATTCTTTCGTTATCTAATGTAAGTCCATATTTCATCATGTACATAATCACACACTAACAAACACCTGTCAGAAAAAAGGATCACAAAATGTAATATTTATTTTCCATGCAACCAACTTCACTCTGTAATGAAATTTACTACGTATATGTAGCATGAATCCTTTAACAGGAATTATTATTTTTGGAAAAGTGATGTTATTTCAATCTTTTAAGAGTTAACGCTGGCATGGGGGTTTATGAGACAGTGAAGGAATGCAATGTATCGACAATATGTAACGGGTTATCTCCCCTGACTCACTGTGTACAAGCAAGGTATGAGACCCAAACTAAGGTGACTGCTGTCTGCCCAGTCCCTCCTTCAGGTGAATCAGCGATTGACTTCAAATTAACAGGTGTGAAGATGACGTCTACAGCTAGCAAGGTCATCCACAAGGTGTTAGATTGTTCAACAGGTAGCTATGTAAAAAATTATTGGGCATCACTTCTGGCACCAATGTAATGATATATTTTTGAGCATCTTTTGTGTTATTTGTATCATACCGTCTACTGGAATATATCTTTATACTTTTGTAAATGCCTGTTTCAGTAAAATTATCTGTTAGCGCAGCACATATTCAGAATTCTAGCACCCATTCAGTTCTTGCATGGAGAACCAATAGTTTCTCACTGAAAACCTGTGACTGCGATATACAGTGTGTGATAACCACAAACAACAGTGCACCTATCACAGTCAACCAGGTATGTCCATTTCACTACAGATATAGACACCTGTTGTCCACTTGTAATAAGTACATGTAAATTATGTCAAAACAACATGGTTTATTACTGATATATGGCTTTATTTTTATAACTAGTTTCGATCAAGCCTTTTTGGATCTGTGGTTAATAGACACATACACTTCAAGGACCGGTTCGCGGCGAGAAAGGAGTATATATGATAAGAGCAAATTCTGGCCCCCTAAAAATCAACATTTTAGAATGACATTCAGATATGTTTAATTGATATTTATTTTGTAGAAGAAATTATTTAAGAAATAAACAACGTTATTCAGTGAACATGGCGTTATGAATAGCAATTGCTCTGTTGGCATATTCCATGATGCGCGCTAGCGCATCATGGAAAATATGCCAGCAGAGCTATTGCACATATACTGAATAAGTTGTTTATTACTTATATTTGCATTCTTTGATTTTTTTCAAGAATATCAGAGGAAATCCTGACTTACATTAGGACGCAGCATCTTGTCAGTTGTCTTCAGTAAAGAAAAACATATACGGCTTTAAAATCAGTAAACCCGATTAATGCTCCTTTTCTCTAATAAATCACAAACATATTTATAAAGTATTTCCCTCTCAAACACAGTTATCTGGATACAAGCAGCGCCGTCATAACATTTTTGTTTTGATGCAGTGTGTGATCAACGTTATTAAAACCCTCTGACAAAAATCAATAATTTAACACTATGATAAAAAATGAGAATGCTTTCATAATGATTATTACTCCAGAATGCTTTTCTATGATTTTTTTTTAGTTTTTCTATTGATTTTTAATAGCTGAAATCATTCCTTATACTAGTTAAAGAAATTTTCTCTTTCTGAATGTTAAAACCCAAGAGTGAAGAGTTATCGTTCTTTGTTCAAATACGCATGATACAAAAAATAAAAATATGGCAGTTCTCTACAATTTTTAAAAAGTTTTATTATACAATTAAATACATTGACCAAAATTGAATTTTTAAAGATATAAATCAGCAAATTTGAATAGTCTGAACTTTCCTTTTTTTCAAAGAATATTATGAAAAAATTATTTTTATTCCTCTTATAAAACATTTCATATATATACTTCCTTTATGTATAGTAGAGATTGTTCTACACGAGTGTGATAAAGCAATTGATCTCATAGTAGAAGCAGTTGCGTAGACCTATAGACCTATGAACGCAATTAATGACATAGTGGGAGAGAGAGAAGTGGATATGCAAATACATTAGAAATATTTCCAATATATTTTTCACATATATATACACTCACTAGCTGTAAATGACATGAGAAACAATACCATTTTTTGCTATCCAACAAAAAAGCCAAAAATATGCCCTTTTCTTGATGTTTTTTCTTCTGGGAAACATAGAGCGCAGTGTAGAACATGCATAATTTTTCTGTCACTAATTAGTATTGGATAGATAAATCTTTGGTAAAAATATAAAGCTTGTTCTAGGCTGCGCTCTATATTTACTGGAAGAAAAACTGCTTGAAAATAAACTGTTTTATACAAAATATGCTAAAATGGCGGGAAAACGTGATTTTTATGATGTCATATTTCTAAAATAACGGCATTTTGATCAAAATGAAAATGACCAATAAAGTTCGCATATATAGCTGTACAAATTAAAGCTATGAATAAAGTAAAATTAAGATATTCATTTTAAGGGGCCAATTGAGACACTTATCATATATTACTCTTTTCGCGGTGAAAGTCTTTCATTGAAAGTTAATTTACTGGATTACTATGACAAAAAATAAAATTGTCTGTTCAACGATAAAATTTCTCGCAAAAATAGAATTCAATTTTCATTTACACCATTTTTTGCGTCTTGATTGTATTTTTTCCAAATCTTGTTTTTATACTTTGAAAAAAATAAGATTAGCTGTAAAAATAATGACATTTTATTATTTTTTATTTTCTTTCCCCTCCATGTAAAGTGTTGCTGCTGCTATGTGAAATACAAGCTAGATTTACAGATTATACATTTTCTCCAATGCAGTTTTGTCTTAAAGCAATTATTAATCAATATCGACAGCATTAACCTTTATTTCAGAAATGTTCTTCTGACAATCTTTTCATGGTGACGTTAGAGAAACTGCAAGAAACCAAGGCTTACTCCAGTACAATAAGGTGTCACGTGATTAGTTCTGATGTCTGGAGTGATGATGTCTATGTGACATTCACAACACCTTTAACAGGTGATACAAAAACAACACTCCAATACGTTAATAATATCAACACAAATAACACGCACTTACAATAACAACACTCCAATACGTTAATAGTATCAACACAAATAACACGCACTTACAATAACATCTTAAAAGTACTTACAAAGTTAAAGTCAAAGAATGCTACAAATTAAAATGCATCGTATATACATAGCTAAGAATAACATCATTTATCAGTAAAAATGAATACAAATTTAGAATTAACCGATTTTCCCGTTATTTTCCGATCACGATAGGGAGCACACGGTATGTGTGACCTGTCGGAAGGGGATGCTCACTCCTCCATATACGTATCACCAGATTCAACCATTGATGTTTTGGAGGTCAGCGTTTGTTTAATGGACTTTTGAGCTTTAATGCTATACGTTTATTGCATGTTTGATGGAGATGTGAAGATTTATTTAGCTAAGAAAAATCATATTCCCCGAGAAGCAGAGCAAACACGGACCTCCAAAACATCAGAGGTGTAATCAGGTGCCATGGAGTGAAATTTTGAGTTTTATTCACGTGATAATTTAGAATCAATGATAAAGCGTTGGAAATAACGTTATCTCCATATATTCCATCAATGAGATCACACAAATAACATGTTCTAAACAATTAAATTTAAACAATCATCAAAATAAAAAAACAAGCATTTACAAATTAAGCTATAATAACACGACCATGTTACAACCAATCTTTACAATCATCATATAAAATCAGTTTTAAATACATGGACTAACAATTAGTTTGAAAAACGTTAGACAGCATTTGACTCAATGATAAATTGTATTTGCTGACAAGGTCATTGTATCGACCATAGAACTTACTAAATGATGACTTTAAACAAGACTGCTAATATTCTTGTTTCATACACTTGCTTGTCAATGATTTACCTCGTTTTAGAAATTGTTCATACGTAGAGCAAACTCTTGCGTGTCAAATCAACTGAGATGTATATATATTCCGTATGTAGATGATGAAGGTATACTGCTGCATAAGTGAGCGACGTTGACGATAGAATAGTTAAAAAATCATCTCGTTAAACATCATAGAGCTTGGTTGTTAAAAATTTTTCAAGTATCCTAATATCAAACATATATGTCAGACTCTGTGGTTTATTTTTTCTCAAGCTCACTGGAATATATCGTATCGACATACGAATGGAAATTACAATAAAAAAATTATTGTTAATTGAAAATCTCGTCGATTTATCTAAATATCGAGTTGAAATCTACAGAAAGTGTTTTCATCTTTTAACGTGCAAGATTTTGGACAATTCTAATTCATATAATACAAAAATAGGTCTGCTAATAATGGGGTGCAATTGGTACCGTTGCGAAATTTCAATGGATAGTTGGAAGACCTGGTCTCCAAAAACGACATAGATATTGTCAATCAGAAACTCAAGCATCTTTTTGATGTCAACTTCAGAGTATTTGTGTGTGCAATCAGATTGTTTTTTTAAAATAATTTCGCAAATGACCAATGACCAGTTAAGTAAATTTTCGAGTTCCTCTTTTATGGAAAAAACAACTGTCAATGATTTCAAAAAGCCTGAACTTGCAATTAAGTTTTTAAGTTGTTGATTTTGGTAAAATCTTATGATTTTAAAGCGCCCAACAATTCCTTGGAATTTTTTTTACTCACGTCAGTTTACAACGTAATCAAAGCCCTGAAAGAAAGCAAGTTCATACATGTATTTACCACTACATTACAGCCCCTTTGACTGGTCCTCTGGTGGGCCAGGGAGGGTATGATATGTACGTCTGTCAAAAGGACTTCTACTGCCTAGCTCTGTACTGGAAGGCAAGTGTTTACCATCACTCTTAAGTTTGATTATAACAATGGAAGGTGACATTTCTGATCTGTAATCCCAAAAAATGTATGATTGAATTACTTACTTTTTCTGAATGAAAGCTTTGCGAAAAATATAAAAAACAACATTGCAATTATTAGCATTTGCACAATAATATTCCTCAGCTATAAAGTAAAAGGCTTTTTTTCTGTTTTCTTTCTGTTTTGTTTTCACTCCTAAAGTTTTTAACATTCATTTAACGTTATGAAGTGTTAAAGATTAAAAGAATCATTTTAATTTAAAGAATAGGATTTTTTGCAGGTTTTAGAGGAGAATATATCCAGGTTTAAGATACTGGTTTCTGACAGAACCCAAAGTAAAGAATTCATTGTTCCAAATTCATCTGTGGGAAAGGTTCGTATTCCGAAGACAAGCATATGTCAACAGTTCAATATCAGTATCTACAGCGTGAACTCTGTAGGAAAATCACAGAATGCAACCATTCTTCAAGTGGCGGATCCATTGTGTGGTGAGTTTAATTACATTCCAGTATTTCTTTTTCGGGAAATCTTAATGAATTCATTAAACATACGTATTTTTGAATTGTTAAAAGAAAAAACACTGATCACTTGAATTTTTCCTTGTGTATTTAAACTGGGCGATGTATTTTTTGTTATAAGAATCTCATTGATTCTTATTGACGACGGATTTTTCTGTTATTTCCCGATCATGACAAGGAGTACACGGCGGGTGTGACCGGTCACCAGGAGATGCTCACTCCTCCGTGGCATCTGATCTCACCTCTAATGTTTTGGAGGTGTTTGTTTGCTCTGTGCCTATTTTGTATTGTTTTATGGACTTTTGATCTTGAATACTGTCCGTAATCTTGAACACTGTCCGTAATTTCCTACATCATACATCAAGGAATCTTTTTGGCTAATGGATGTGAAAAAAATGCATTTTATTTCATTTCTTTGTCCGTTTAGGTCGACATCGCCCCACATCATGCGCAATTCATTACAGCAAGAACTCACACGGATATTCAGTGATTGCTACCACTCCATGTATAAGAGACAAGAGTTGTGATATCATATACTACTGGTGTCAGGGGACTAAGCATGGTCCTTATGTTGATTGTCAGGTATAAGGCAACATTGTATATAATGTCAGAAAAATTATATTCTTACTAGTAACAAGACCGCTTGATTGCTTTAAGTTGCTTAATAAAGCTTTCCATTTATGGTACATGATGTAAATTCTGTAAGAGTACGGTATAAAAATATTTCCTTATTAAGCTCTTTAATTAATAATCATATAAAAAGGAGACGATCGCCCATAATGCAGTTCGTAACTTTATCTCAGAGCTATGTAAACTGGACCAAAGCAAACCGAAATGATTCGTCGACATTGATTCCACTTCCCCGGAGAAAGGGTAATGGTACCGTGTATATAGGTGTAGTTGTCAGTCAGGGTGGTCAGTCTGACGCAATAGACTGGGATGTATGTTTACGTAAGTAAATATCGGGCTTACTTTTACAGCATTCAAATCATTCCCTCTACATAATATGTTTTAAAGTTTTAAATAAAAACAATAATTTTCATTCAAAGAACTTGCATATGTAGGTATAATAACCTACAGTATACAATCTTGGAAATAATGATTATTTTGATGACGTTTTAAACCTCAGGATTTGTATGTAAACTGATTCTGTCTGAACTTTCCTCGAAATCAGTCATAACTGTCTAGTCAATTTTTATAACGCGGAATATTTTTTTTCAGATATTATGATTTCATGAGAGTTTAAATTTTCCAATACAATGTTGAAATAGTTTTTACCGGAAAGCAATATCTTTTATTGTTTTTTTTTCGGTAGAGAGCACTGATAATCAAGCAAACACAAGAACTACATCCGAGTCTTATATCCTTTTCATCATTCCTATCTTCCCTATAATTCTAATACTGCTGGGGATCTTACTGAAATGGTACATTGATCTAATGTTTTATCTTGTATTCTACATGTTTTTATATATTTTTCTTAATTCTAAGAGCACGTTTTCCTAAACATACTTACTTGTCATCATTTTGAATATAATCCTGAAACAGTAATTGAAGAAAATATACTTTAACTTTATTTTTAAATAAAAAATTCTTACTAAAAATGTAAATCACTAACCCATTCCACTAAAACTCCCAAAAGAAAAAGACTAAAATGTAAAAGTTTCCTGCTTTTTTTAAGGCGAGGAGGTCTCAGGGAGAAGTTATGGAACGTGTTAAAGAAATGCTCTAGGGTAAATAAATGCTTGATTATTCAGCATTAGTTAAACGATTAACAGATCTTTTTACTTATATATACTTTCCTTAAATGAGCAGAGAAATACAACATCTCTGGGCAACAATCAGGAAAGTCCCTCAACACAAAATGGAATCCTCAATGCTGGGCAGATGTCTGACACACAAATGCAATCTTTGGAGGGTTACTATGAACCTGTAGACAGCAATATCTATCATTCCATACCCTCAACTATATTGTCTACAGACACAGCAGATCAGAACCTTAACTCTAAGTGTTCTGTTACAATATCAGGTTTGGATCAAGCTCCTCAAACATATCCGAAAAGCGTTTCCTCAATTACAACAAATGAAAGCTCGTCAAATGGACTACAATCACAGGAATCGACTTATATGGATGTGAATGTGTTATGTCACAATATGGATAATTCTGAAACTTATAGGAAAACCGTAATGGAAGATTATGACTACTGC
The DNA here is from genome assembly GCF_032062105.1 of Saccostrea cuccullata. Classification (NCBI taxonomy): domain Eukaryota; kingdom Metazoa; phylum Mollusca; class Bivalvia; order Ostreida; family Ostreidae; genus Saccostrea; species Saccostrea cuccullata. The sequence continues at coordinate 25,446 of NW_026925751.1, forward strand.
AAGGTGGGTGAGTGTGATGGATTCTCCGAAAACAGCGAAACGTTCGAGAAGAAAATTGGAAATCTCTATGAAGCTTCAGAACATGATCAGGTGTTTAATAACATGGACTACATAGGAAACATGGAATGTTGGGAAGATTACTCCCCCATTACATCAATGTGTTCTAATAGAAGCATATCTTCTGAAAAATTAATCAGAGAAAAACAGCTTCCAGAAGATTTAAAAATTCCAAAAGTGCTTCTTCCTGGAGAAGGATGTGAATGTGAACACATACCAATAACAAATCAAAGCGAACAAGTTGAGCTTCAACCCGTGGTTCATTCAGTAAATACTGACAATAAAGATTCAGCTGATGATCGAAATGCATCAAAAGAATTTTCCAGTGAAAATAACAGAAAAACTGATTTGTTAAAAAACGAATTAGAACTTAGTGACGATCATTGCAATGATTACGTAAAAGCGGAAGGACCAATCGGAGAGGATTTTACAACTGGCGAGTTTGACTACGTAGTCATGTAAATAGAAATAAAATTCTCAAGTCCATCACCAAGATTTCAAATTAACTTTGGGTTGTTCTCTCTTTAAACGACTGGGCATTAAAACTTACTAGTATCTTTAAGAGATTTTTAAACTGTCAGCAGCATCATAGAAAAATCAGCATTTTGCTAATATTTTCTTCATTATAAGGATATTCTTTGCAGATGTTCCTTATTTTGTGTGTCATTTTACCGATATATTTCATAGTATTTTTGGCCATTGTATTTATGAAATACTTTGACCGATAACTCATTTTACCGATACAGAAAATACGAGGTGATTTTGAAGGGGAGGCGTACTCCTACCAACTTAAATTCACCACTAGTATTTTCAACGGTCCATGTTTTTACCCTCTTCTATTCGTATATTTTTAGCTCACCTAAGCTGAAAGCACAAGTGAGCTTTTCTGATCACATTTTGTCCGTCGTCCGTCTGTCCGTCTTTGTTAGCTGGTCCGTCTGTAAACTTTTTTACAATCTCCAGAACTGAGCCAATTTCAACCAAACTTGCCACAAAGCATCCTTGGATAAATGGAATTCAAATTTGTTCAAATGAAGGGCCAAGCCCTAATTTAAGGCGAGATAATTAAGAATTTGTGAAAATTTGGTGGCATGTTTTAAAAAAACCACTGTGCCAGGAAAGATGAAACTTATGGGGAATCATCCTTAGGTAGGGTAGATTTAAGTTTGTTCAAATCGTGACCCCCGGGGCTAGGGTAGGGCCACAAGGGACGAACAAAGTTTTACATAGAAATATATAGAAAAAATCTTTTAACAATTTTCTTTTCAAGAACAGCAAAGCCACGATTGGTCATACTTATATGGAAGCATTCTCAGGTACTGTAGATTCAAGTTTGTTTAAATAATGACCCCCAGAGGTAGGGCGGGGCCACAAAGGACAACCAAAGTTTTCCTTAGAAATATATAGGAAAAATCTTTTAAAATCTTCTTCTCAAGAACAGCAAAGCCATGATTGGTCATATTTATAAGAGCGTATCTTCAGGTAGTGTAGATTCAAGTTTGTTCAAATCATTACCCCCGGGGGTATGACTGACCACAAGGGTTGATCAAAGTTTTACATTGTATACATTAATATACAGGGAAAAAAATTAAAAAAAATTCACGGACACAGCAAAGCCATGATTAATCCTATTTACACTGAAGCATTCTCAGATAGTGTAGATTTAATTTTTTTCTAATCATCACGATCGGGGGGGGGGGGGGGGGGGGCACAAACTTAAAGGGTAAAAAAGACATAGTTAATCAAAAAAATATGCAGGCATCTTTGTTAGTGTAGATTTAAGTATTAAAGTTTGTTCAAATCATATCCCCCTTCATAAGCCACAGTGCTCAGGTGAGCGATATGGCCCATGGGTCTCTTGTTTAATGCTTTATAAGATTTGTTAAGGTTCGTTAAATTCACTGTTGAACGAAATTGTCCCGAATTTAATGTCATTAAGCCATAAGAAATGGCAATTGAAATATTTTTTGATAAGAATAAACAAAACAAAAGTTTGAAACTGTGTTTTAATTATTGATATCTTTTGCACAAAAAAACAATATTTATTGACAAAAATGCTATTCATATGAAGAGAAGAACTATCACAAATAACTGCGCAGTAATTTCACAAATGAATTAAACGCTTTAATATAAATTAATGTTAAAATATACAAGTATTCGGTTATACAATATAGCTTTCAAGATAAAAATACTCAGGCGCATAAAGATCATATTTTTTTTATAACATTAAACATTCATTTGTAAGATGTTTTAATCTAAATAAACAAATGAAACAAATTAAAATTATTTTAGTCAATTAAAAATCTAATGTTTACAATTCATTGTTTGAAAATATGAAAAGAACATTGATGTGCAAATGTGCATACTTTGGCACATAAATGGAAAGTACATGCAAGAAATTTTGCAAAGCATTTCATGCCAATTGGTACTAACTAGGTAATAGTTCAATACTGGATTTTTAACAGGATAAAATTTGTGATCTAGAAAACATTTGAACATACAAAAAGAGATGAATTCGATTCAGTTCCTGTGGAAACGTTAATCGAAAAGCAACGATAAAATACAGTTCAGATCTGGCGAGAGGGCTGGGTCTCCACTCTTTGCTCCACATCAAACCTGAAGTAACAGTTTCCGGTGACTTCCCATGTCACTTCCTTCCTTCTGATGGTGATTGCTCCGAATCCATCCTTTTTGCAAAACCAGCTCATGATTTCCGCGAATTGCGCATCGATAGATTGTACAAACCGGTCGTCCACTCTGCTGTGGATTGCAATGTGAACGGTTCCATAAATAGTGGTCTTCATCTTGAAGTCTGTAGAGTACTCTTTCTCTGTGACGGAGATGTTCGCCGTCACCTTCTTCTGTTTATAGGGACCCTCACCTTACAGTCGGAGCCCCAGGTCATGGTTTCCTCCTTGGACTCCTCCGAGTTGTCGGTGACGTTGACGGAGTATCCAAACGCCGTGGTCAGGTTAGCCACTTCTCCTGGTACGGCCAGCTTGAGGCCGACGTTCACCCCTTTGGTGTACCCCTTGGTGACGTAAGCTTTGCAGGTGCTCTTGGTGCTCCTCTGCATGGAGACGGAATGTTCCTGGTCCTCCGTTGTTCCGTTCATGTAGGTTGACCTGTAGATCTCCTGTGCGTTTGGGAGATCTGACACCCCCGCGTTACCAAATGTTGGTTTCGATGCCACAAATTTGGTCCTCGACCAATCAATGTCAATTCGGGCCTCTTTATAATCAATTTTCTTTTCACTTACTTTTAGAAAGGTATTCCATGCGTAATCCTTGACAATGGTTTCTAAATCTGTTAGTTCGGCCATAATGCTTCAGTTTTTTTTTAGTTGTTTCAAGATAATTTTGGTGCAACTAGCGTCTGTAAATGTATGAAAATATTTTTAAACAAAAAAGAAATATTTTTTTTTGTTTGTAAATTGATAAAAAAGAGGAAATTTCTTTAAGAATAAAAAACAAGAAAAGGTAAATTTGACAAAACATTTTAACTAAAAATGTTGATATATATTACATTTCTAAAATCTCATCAAGTAATTTTGAGATAATAGCAAAATGTATCCTTTACATGCAACCAATCAAAGACTGCTGTATATCAAAGGAGAATTTTAAAACAAAGAATCAAGTGTAAGATATATACATTTTTTGCTTTAATTATTTTATATGCTAAGATTTAAAAATGTTGCCCCCCCCCCCCCAAAAAAACACCTATATATATTGACATTTCTAGGGGTATATATACATGATATACAACCAAAATAAACTTAAAAGGAAATTCCAAGTCAATTTCCAGAAAATCATAAAATGCATCTCATGTTTATAAGTAACACATGATTTTATCAAACCGAGTATGTTAAGTTAACTGATTTTTATTTATAGATTTATGTCATCAATTTCTTAACATATCTTTTTATATTTTCCAAAATAGTTTTGCCTTTATGTTTATTTCATACTCTTTGGGTATGTTTTTGATTTTGACAGATATGCCCGATCCAATTGGAGACAATTTCTTCTTTCTTAGACAATCCTGAATAGGCTGAATCCCAGAAGCTTGAAAAAGAGGCAAAGAATGGTCGAGGGTCATATAGGTCCCCCAGCTATGATATGATTTGTGAATGCTATGCTGTCAAAAGCTTACGAGTTGTAAGATGGGCGCATAGGCCATGAACATGCGAGTTGCATGTTGCTTGAACATGGGAGTGGCATGTCAACTGTGAATGTAATTAGTAATAAAAGCCATGACAGTTCCACCAATACAATTTGTGTTGTACTTCAAATTCTATCAGGTTCATTTATGAGGTGTTTGGCATAAGAAAATTTCAAAAGCTATGATTATCAAGCTTTATTAAACAGTTCTTCTTGGTACTAGTATTAGGAATTTTGAAATAACGTATTTATTGACAGAGCTCAATCTTGAAAGTCATTTTTAATATATAAACAACCTGCAGACATGCTTATAAAAATTTCCTAAGATGTGTCTTGAGATGACTCTAAGGAAATAACTTAGTACACATCTTAGAACAAATTTAATAACATAGGGTGTAAAAAAACATGCAATTGAAAATATACTTAAATAATATTTTTAAATTCAATGAACAGACGTACAACACAATGTGTGGGAGAAACTTGCTGTGGCCTTAGAAACCATTTCAATATGAACGTTTAAAACGTGACGTCAAATTCAACGTCAAAAATAAAGCGTCAAAAATGGTGGTAAAACGATCACGATGTCAGATCATGATAAGAAAATTGGGATTTGACTTTTCATGGTTCAATTGATTGATGATAAAATTCTGATTCAATCAATAAGTATTCTTTTAATTAACCCGATTAAACTCCGTAAAAAGCAAGACATAAAATACCAAATAATGTTTATTTCATTTCATTTCATATACAATAAATTGTATTTTTGATCAAAGAGACAGCATTTTTTTTATTCTGAAAATTTTATTTTAATTACCGAAATTTTTTATTGTACAATTGGCGATATAACATTCCGATTAATGGTCTTCATTACAATTTTGTGCATACACGATATAAATATTGTTTTTCTTCTTTTTAAAAAAATAACACAACAATTTAAATAAACAAAAAACTTTTTACAATATAAAATTGATGTTTGTTCAAAAACCCTTATACTATTTTCAATTGTAGTAATAACTAATAAAATGTAGGAGATGTTTATTTTCTACAAATTAGAAACAAATTTAATAACTGTATATCAATTAATTGAAATGTATGATAACATATGTTAGACAAGTTAATGAAGGGAGCAATTTTTGTGAATACATACTTAGTAATTAAAACAATCTTTAGTAAATGGCATGGTATAAATTCGAGTAATACTTCTTTCATCAATATTAACGACACATGTAATTCATTTTCCTTTAAATTTCATGATAAAAAAGAAAACATTGAAGACAAAACATCAAAATTTTTCTATAAAATTTTGTTGCACCTCTCAAAAGCCAATTATGGAAACTATATGGTCAAAAGAGTTTAATATCAATTACTCAAATCAATGGCAAAACGTATATGAGGAAAAAATTAGAAAAATTTTTGATAAAAATGTTGCTGAATTTAATTATAAACTAGTACATAATTTATTACGGAATAATCTCTACCTTAGTAAATGGAATAAATATATTGATAAATACTGTCCAGTATGTCGCAGTGAAGAGAATTCTAAGCATCTGATTTTTGATTAATTCAATTAAATTAATATGGAACAAAGTCTCTGAAATCATTGGTATAGATAAAGTTGGAGAAATATTGTTGTGGGTTTTAGTCATGGTATCAACTACAATACTTTTGTTTTGAATAATGTCTTATCATTTATTGCTTATAAACTATTTAAATATAAAATGAAATGTAGAATTATGAAAAATAATATTACAAGTGAAGACATGTTAATCTTTTTGAAAAATGCTCTTATGAAATTTCTATTTAGTCACCAAAGGATCCCTAAGCATCACATACAATTTTCATATTTTAAAATCTTTGGCAATAAACTTGTAATTATTGTATGTATACATTTATATATGTATGATATAATCTATATATGGTGTATATGAGGGTGACCCTCTATACATGTTGCTAAGGGGTGTGTTGGACACTGTTTTTTATGTGTTCCCCATAGCAACAAAATTTTTCTATCTGTATCTGTATAAGTACTTTGTCAACATACAATTTGATTATATTATACTTTTTATTGATTTAAATAAAGGTTATATCAAAGGTCAAACATGTATTATTTTGCAAGGATTACACATACCATTTGATTATATTATACTCAAAAGTTATTGCCAATTTAAGTTTTTTTACCTAGAGAAATCTACAAGGTCAAGGTCAAAGGGTCAAGGTTGTTGGTATCCAATGAAAGTTCTTTTATCAAATAATACATATACGAAGTAAAAATTTAATGTCGTGGTATCTACTGTTCAAAAGATACGGTCAAAGTAAAAGTTAAAAACCAAATCTAAAAGTTGTCATATTCTCATGTACCCAAATAATAATAATAATTGTCACAAAAAATGCACATGTGAAATATGAAAGTCTTGGCCCCACTAAATCAAAAGTTATGGGCAAGGTTAAAGTTTTTGAAGAAAAACTGACACACAGACAGAGCGACAGACAGACAGACGGACACGACAAAAACCATATACCCCCGAAACTTCGTTAACGGGGGCATAATAATGATCTTAAATGTCTAGAAGAGTGTTAAAAAAGTGGTTACTTAAATTTAATGCCTCCAAGACTTAAGTTTTGTTTTTAGCACAAAAAAGAATTTAGAACCCCCTAAGCTTCTTTTCCAAGGTAACCAATTAGAATACGCTGAAACCCACAAACATTTTGGAGTAACATTTTCATATAACTTAAGTTGACTCCTTACTATCAAGTGCATATAAAAAATGGGTCTATTAAAAAACTTAAATTCACCTGAAACTCTTAAAACTATAATATACTAGTACCTATGTGTAGACTCCAAACTTATAAATCATCATTTGTACCAACTGTAGTTTACATGTATAAATGGAATTCATTATCGTTAAAAACTAGAAACTCAGGCTCACTATTTACCTTTAAAAGAACGATTGCACAAAAAATAGCAGTAGCTCAAACTTATTTCAGTTCTGGAAAGAGACTAATAATAGACCGTAAATCTGAAAATTTTTGCTGTAGATATTTTTTTTAGCAAATTTGCGTGTTCATTGCATTCGCAAAAATATTTTTCTTAAAAATAATTTAACAATAAGAAAATGTGAACAAAGAAGTGGTCATTCGCAAAATTTTTAAAGTTAACTTAAAAATTAATCAACAGCATTTTGACCCAGATTCGCAAAATAAAATCGACGTAAAAAATTTCAGATTTACGGTACTACACACCAGACATAACTGCATTAAATATTGATCTTTATAGGTGTAACATTATATCAAGTCCATTATGTTCTTGTTGAAAAGTAGAAGACACTCACCATTATTTTTTCTCTTGTCCTAATTATACTAAGGCCAAGAAAGAATTTTTCGACAAGTTTTTGAGATTTTATAGGGTTCACATTGTTGACACCCATACTTTACTCTCTTTTTTCATGATATAATGTCTACACTTATATATTCAGTCTGATAGATTTAAATGATATATTGTAACTGTTTGTGTATAGCATTTGTACCTCACAAATTTTCTTGTAGTTTATAAATTCAAGTTGTGAGTTTAATTTTTTTCTATAATGTGTAACACATGTAGCTTAAACTTTATAAACTTTTCATGTATGGAGAGGGCGAAAAAAAAATGAACTTGTGCCCAATCCCATTGTATATATACAAACAAAAATAAGCTTGGTACATAACTCTGAACAATGAGAATTAGCTGTAGAAATTTCACATATTTGAATAAAATTAATTTAGAAATAAACATCCTGATCATGACAAAAAATGGATGTGACCAGTTGGCAGGGGATGCTCATTCCACCATAGTACCTGATCAAACCTCTGATGTTTTGGAGGTCTGTGTTTGCTCTGTTCCTCTTTTTTTTTTTATTGTTTAATGGACTTCTGAGCTCGAAAACCGTTTCATCTTTTCCACATTCTCATGTTAATGTCATTGCATTTATCATGTTTTATTTTTATTTTACACTGTGGTGTCTTATTTTAAGTTCACCTAGATACTCGTACTTGACGTACAAATAAAAATTATCAAAAATAATAACGTTTTTCTTTAACAAAAATTGTGCAATTTTGCTTGAAATTTAGAGTCAGTGAAATCCTTAAGTCTAAATTTATTTACCAAAGAGATTATGTATGTATTGCTCATATTCATTTTTTTAAAAAAGGATGAAAAACTCAGTAAACAGATTTCTTCAAAATACTCTTTCCAAATCTTTACGCTTTATTTGTTTTTTTTTTTAATCTTACAGATTTAAATTGTTTTCAAATACAATGTAGTTTATAAATATGTATGAAGCTACAGAAAACAATCAGGTGTTCATTAATATGGACTATATAAGAAGCACGAGATGTTCGGAAGAATTTTCCCCCAATGCATCAACGTGCTCTATTGGAAGCATATATTCTGAAGACATAATCAGAGAAAAACAACTCCAAAAAGATTTTAAAAATTCCAAAGGTGCTTCTTCCTGGAGAAGAATGTGAGTACACATACCAATAATAAATCAAAATCAAGATCAATACAAACAAGTGGAGCTTCCACCCTTGGTTCATTCAGATTATACTGACCAAAAAGAGCCAGCTGATGATCAGAATGCATCCATAGACTTCTCCTGTGAAAATAACAGCAAATCTGATTTGTTACAAAACGAAGCGACATTTTGTGACAAAGATTCCAATGATTATGTTAAGGCGGAGGGACCAATCAGTAAGGATTTTACAACTGGAGAGTTCGACAATGTAGTCATGTAGATAGAAAGAAAATTCTTAAGTATATCACTAAGATTTCAAATTAAATTTGGGAAGTTCTGTCTTTAACTGACTGGGCATTAAAACTTATTTTTAAAGGGATGTTTAAAGTATCATCAATATCCTAGTTTAAAATCAGCTTTTTGCTAATAATTGTCATTAGAATGATATTCTTTGAAACATACCAAACCTTGTTAGGCATTTTATTGATATATTAAGGAGAAGGAGATAACGAACTCTATTCACTCTTAAAGTCCATAAAACAATACAAAATAAGAGCAGAGCAAACAATAATTAAAGCGCAGTACAGTACAGAACATTTACAAACACTGACAGAAATGAAAGTTGAACAACAAGGAAAGCAACATAGAAAGCATGCAATTATTCATACGCTTTGCACACATATGGACATTCACAGAACACAATAATAATAGCAGAAGAGAAAAAAATAAATAAACAAAACAAAAGCGTACACACAAATAGTTTAAATGACCGCAAAAGAAAAGGATGTATTCGCTTTAACAAAAGAATTGACCTATAGGAGAGAACAATTTCCCGGAAAAAAACGACATTTAAAAATCAATCTTGATTTGTTGTTTTCTAACGTATACATGTCTACATTTTTCAAATTTGTATTTGATACTTCAAATTTATTATTTACAACTTTACAATAAACCTCCAAAGTTGACCGAAACACCATTTTGTCCATAAAAGCATTGATTTTTGCATGAATTTTGGCCTTGAAGTCCTTCAGGGCAGGCCTGCCCCTAAATAAAATTGTGATATTTTGATAGGTTAGGATGTAAGGAATAAATTAAGATAAGATTTTTTTAGGGGCACCCTTGCCCTGGGGTCGAAATTCACAAAAAACCTACCAAAAATAAGGAAACCTGATTTTCATCACCTGCTTGAAATTTATGCCACTCATTCTTATAGTCAGACTAGCTCAGTTGATATAAACGTTGACTTTTTGCACCTTGAATACTTTCTTTTTAAAGTCGGGGGTTCGAATCCACCTGGTACAACACTTTTAAACTTTTAAATTTCGCCTTTTCAAAGACTATTTAGATTTTTTATATAGATTTGTGTATTTTTCCTTCAATTATTTATCCTTTATGCATGCCCATTCTTGATATATAAGAAATACTAAAGAGATGTCAAATCGTAACAATCCAATGTACAGTTCTCAGTCAGGCGGAACGAACCTCAGTATAAGCACACTTTCTTCGAGGACAAGAATAACTCACTCTGTGTTACTCAATACAGGTATTCATGGCAGCATTGAGCTGCAATGAATTTCAATTGTATATATTCCTTATAATTAAATCACATTGATTTTGGCTACATATTTCAGTAAATGCACTCCCTTGGATTTCATTTAGGCCTATATAATTTGCAAACATTAATGGCATGTTTTATTATATCCACGGATAAATGGCCTAGACATGAAGAACAGAATTTCAGAGACAGTAGACACTACCTTTATGAACCATGAGAAGTAAAGACAAATATCAGTTAGTATTTATGGAGATAACAAACTCAGAAAATCAATGAAAGGGTTCCTCCTACCTCTACCAACTGAAATAAAAATTTAGGAAAAACAAATTATTATATCTATTTAGCCTAATGTCATTAATCGGAACGGAAATCGACAAGCCTTTTGTAGAGAAAAAACCAAGCCCGGTCCTATAGGTCAGATCCCTATTTATAATGAAGTGATCCTTTAGGAAGGCTTCTCAGACAAAGGCAGCAGGGTCATTGTATTGACCACAGAACTTACGAAATGATGAATTTAAACGAGACTGCTGAAATTCTTGTTTCGTCAACTTACTTGTCAATAATTTACCTCGTTTTAGAAATTGTTCATACGTAGAGCATGCTCTTGCGTATCGAATCAACTGAGATATATATACTCCGTATGCAGGTGATGAAGGTATATTGCTGCATAAGTAAGGGAAGTTGACAATAGAAAATTTAAAGTCATCACGTTTATCATATAGCTTGGTTGTTAGATTACCATTAGTGTCTTTTTAAGTAAAATATCCAAGTATGGAACAGTAGTGTCGGACTCTGCGGTATTTTTTATCTTAAGCTCACCAGGATATATCGTATCGACGTAGGAATGGAAATTACCATTATTAATTGACAATACATCGTCGATATATCTAAATGTCGTGTTGAAGGCCACAGCAAGTGTTTTCTTCTTTTCACGCATAAGATTTTGCATAAATTCCGCTTCACATGAATATAAAAATAAGTCTGCTAATAACGGAGCGCAATTTGTACCCATGGGAATTCCAATAGATTGTTGGAATACCTGGTCTACAAAAACCACATAGATATTGTCAATCAGAAACTCAAGCATCTTCTTGATGTCAACCTCAGAGTACTTATGTGTGCAATCAGAATCTGTTTTATAAAATAATTTTGCAAATGACCAATGACGAGGTAAGTAAATTTACGAGTTCCATTTTTATTGAAGAGGCAGCTGACAATGATATCAAAAAGCCTGGATTTTAATTTGCCGTTGGGTTTTGTTGTGTATAATGTTGAAAAGTCGTAAGTTTTTAAGCTGTTGATTTTTGTAAAGTCCTGTAATTTCAAATTGTCCAAAAGTTCTTTAGAATTTTTAGTATCCACATCTGGTTCACACCACTTCTTGAATATATAGTTTCACAGTACTCTTGACTTTTTCCTTCACTACTGTCAATATCTTAGTGAGGAGTAACGAAAGAAGCTTGGTTGAACATTTATTGGAACCTGCAATGTGTCTTTGTTTGTAAGGATTCTTATGAAGTTTCGGAATCCAATATATATATATAAGGTAGTTCAAATTCATTTTGGCTATGTGGAATATTAAAAGTATTCAAAACTGACAGGTGTTTTTGAAGAATTTCTTCCTTAGAAAGGGAAGTATGAGTATACGTAGGATTACCACTTGTAGAGTTCTTCTAGAATGCAGTTTACATAATGAGCCTTACAAACGAAGACAATGTTGTTACCTGCTTTGTCGACAGGAACCAGTACGTACTGATCGTGTAATCTATCTAATTCTTTTTTTCACTTCTGGTTTATTGAACACAGAAGGATAGATGTTTTCAAATTGCCCCTCAATCTTTTAATACGTGACTTTAACATGGATCTGATACATTTAATCCATTCTGACAAGGTGTCAACGTCTTCTTTTTCATATCTGGCCCATCGTCTGGCGTAATTTTCAATAGAATCCATAATATTTATGAAATTCCGACGCCAGGTGAAGGATCAGGGTTCCCTATTTTTAGGACCTTTTAAAATAAGTGATCTAAGGTCCTCATTACGAGCTACTCGTATATTTACGTCACCTGTAATAACGTGTCCAGCAGGACTATAGTTATAGGGCGAAGAAGAACATGAACACGAAGGAGGACTATGTTTCAGATAGTCAGTATCCAGGCCATGTAAAGTTTTTCTGTAATTGAAAAGTTTGGAAGCAATGGTCGATGTATATTTGTAGGAAATACAAGGTGTAGTCTTTAACTTGAAATATGGTGGAATACAAGACTGGACCCTTTTGTGATTAAGAATATTACTTATATTACAATTTCTTTATCGGCATATTGAAGTTTAAGGAAAAGACGGATGGATTGTTGTAGCTGCATTTTCTTCCGTGAAACGTGCGGGTTTGAAAAGCCTATGATATGCAATATCCATAATCACAGATCCAAGCCTATATTCAGGTGACGAGGAATCTAAAATTGGATGTTCCTTGGCCTTTTCAAGAAGACTATTTAAAAGTTTCAAAGGGACAGAGTAAAGTTTTGTTCGAATATGATGTAGACCTAACTGTTGATTTATATAACGTAGTAATGAATCAAAAGAGACGTCGTGTATTGCAGGTTTATTGTACGAACGATGCCCATGACTACGCTTACGTCCCTGAGTATGGTTAAAAAGTCCCCTAACATTTGCATTATTACACTGTGGACTGGAAAGATTTACAACACTATCGACTTTGTCATTACATCCATAGGGAAAGACTGTCCCTAGTTTTCTAATCCAAAATTCTTCTCGTCTGCGGAAAGGTGTACTCAGCGACGGACTATTTGTGTGGTGATAAATCTTTTCGAGAATTCTAACTTTCATTGATAAAAGAGAATGATCATGAAAATTAAAATGTTTGAATATAAGCTGCTGACCACCATGATTTATTTGAAATCTATGACCTGATATTCTTTTGTTAAGCGATCCCTTGGTTTCACCGACATAAACAAGTCCACACAGATTACATTCTATTCCATAGACAACATTAGAAGATTTGCAGGTAAGATTTTCCCAAGTTTTGGTATAGAAGCTCTGTCCAGTAAGATTACTGGTGAAAGAAGTGTATATATATTTCAAACCAAATGTATACTTATTTTGACCGATTTCTTAATTCACCTGACCAATACAGAAGACTCGAGATGATTAGGAAGCTTATACCGGGGTATTCTTTTGCAAACCTAATTTCACCTCTGGTTTTTTCCAAGGGTCCATTTTTTTTGCCTTGTTCCTGTTTGATAATCCTTTAAGTTTTAATAATTTAAGGCTCGTTAAATATATTGGTAAAGAAAATTGTCCAAAATTTGATATCATTGAGCCATAAGGAATGACAATTGAATTAAATTATGATAAAAATAAACAAAACAAAATGTTGAGAGTCAGCGTTTTTAATTTTTGCTATCTTTGCACAAATGAATAATATTTATAGAAAAAAATACTATCTGTATAAAGAAAGCCATCAGAAATAATTTCGGAGTAATTTCACAATATAATGTTTTCAAAGAAACTAGTGTTGAAATATACAAGTATTCATTCATACAATATCTAGATATAAATTTAAAAACAAAACAAAACATAAAACCTCATGCACATGAAAATAAATTATATCTATCTGTATACATTAAGTATTCATTTGTAAGATGTTTTAATCTTAATAAACTTATGAAGCAAATTGAATTCTTCTAATCAAATACAAAATCTAGTGTTCAACTTGTGTTTGAAAATAAAAATTAAAACACTGATGTACATGTGTGCAGAGTTTGGCCCCAAAATGGTAATGTGCATACGAGAACTTTTCAGGTCAGATCAGAAAATTTTATTTAGAGTCGGATTTTACAACATAAACATAAGCTCACTAGAGCTTTTGACCGACATATGCAAAGCATTTCATGCCTACTGGTATAAACTAGATGACAGTTCGATACAGGATTTTTTAAATGATAAAATTGTTGAGCTAGAAAATCTTATTTACAAATTCGATAACAAAGAAATTCGTTCTGTTCCTATAGAAAAGTTAATCTAAAAAAAACTTCAGGATAAACACAGTTCAGATCTGGCGAGAGGGCCCGGTCTCGACTCTTTGCTCCACACCAAACCTGAAGTAACAGTTTCCGATGACCTCCCATGTCACTTCCTTTCCTTTGATGGTGCATCCTTCGAATCCATCCTTTTTGCAAAACCACCTCATGATTTCCGCGAATTGTGCATCGATAGACTGTACAAACCGGTCGTCCTCTCTGCTGTGGATTGCAACATGAACGGTTCCATAAATGGTTGTCTTCATCTTGAAGTCTGTAGAGTACTCCTTCTCCGTGACGGAGATATTCGCCGTCACCTTCTTCTGTTTAGGGACCCTGACCTTACAGTCGGAGCCCCAGGTCATGGTTTCCTCCTTGGACTCCTCCGAGTTGTCGGTGACGTTGACGGAGTATCAAAACGCCGTGGTCAGGTTAGCCACTTCTCCTGGTACGGCCAGCTTGAGGCCGACGTTCACCCCTTTGGTGTACCCCTTGGTGACGTAAGCTTTGCAGGTGCTCTTGGTGCTCCTCTGCATGGAGACGGAATGCTCTTGGTCCTCATTTGTTCCGTTTACGTAGGTTGACCTGTAGATCTCTTGTGCCTTTGGAAGATCTGACACCCCCGCGTTACCAAATGTTGGTTTCGATGCCACAAATTTGGTCCTCGACCAATCAATGTCAATTCGGGCCTCTTTATAATCGATTTTCTTTTCGCTTACTTTTAAATAGGTATTCCATGCGTAATCCTTGACAATGGTTTCTAAATCTGTTAGTTCGGCCATAATGCTTCAGTTTTTTTTTTATTGTTTCAAGAAAATCTTGGTGAAGTTAGCGTCTGTAAATGTATGAAAATATTTTAAACCAACAAAAAGTAGAAACCTTTTGTTAAAATAAAAAAAGGGAAAAGGTAAATTTGACAGAATTAATATTTTAATATATTTTAATATACAAGTATATTAAAGCTTTACAATCTTGTTAAGTAATTCGGAAATAATAGCAAAATTTATCCTTCATATGGAACCAAACAAAGACTGTTGTATAATTTTTAAAAAAGAAATTACAAAGAATCAAGGGTTAGATATACAATAAATTTTTCGTTTTAATTATTTTTAAGGCATTTATATGAGCCTCTAATACATTTCTTTCTAAGTTTTGATTTATATGAATAAATAAATACAAATACACTTACCTGGTATGCAAGCTTTTTATTGACTGCATGAAATTCTGATCAGATCAGGGGTATATATACATGGTATACACCCAAAAGAAACTTAAAAGGAAATTCCAAATCAATTTCCAGAAAAACATAAAAAATGCATTTTTCAAACTGGGTATGTGTTCACTTAACTGATTTTTATTTATAGATTTATGTCGTCAATTTCCTAATATATCTTTTGTTATATTATCCCCATAGTTTTGAGTTTATGTCTACAAATTTTTCAATTGTAAATATTAAAACCAAAGTGCACGCACATGCGCTGATGATTCCTTTCACTATCTTATGTTCATGAATATCTCATCACATTTGGAATTAATCCAAACTCATTCGTAAGATCATAATCAATGTTATTTGTCGTAGTAAGGAGTTCATGTTTTTTAGAAGCCATTTTGACTCTAAACAACCTCAGAGTCTAATTCTACAGAATTAATTAATTCATATTTAATGAAATGTAAAACAACTGTTTTCTTAGATGCAAAACTGTCTGTACTTACTTGGAATTTTAATACAGCCGAATTTAAAATTGGCATGCTTCTTAAGTTTGAATATATTTCTTATATGAGATCACTAATAAAATTAATACATTTATGCTTTAGTATAGATTGATTATTATTACCACTAATAATATAGACTGATTAGTTTTTTTAATCTCTAAAATTATTTCAACTGTCTATCTTAAGATATGGCGCCTTTTCAAAGTTCCAAAAGTTTTGTACAGGATTTTGAAATCTAAAATATCAATCGCCATATGAATTTATACAGGTTTTTATTTTTATCTTTTTTGTTGCTCCTTTCGAGTATTATTTATTTACTCGTATTGAGATGCCACCACCACTTCCTTCGTAAGTTCTGTGGTCGATACAATGACTTGTCAGTAATTACAATATATCATGAAATCGAACGGTGACTGACGTTTTTTCATATTAATTCTTTACATACTGAATTGTCTACGAATTTTTCCTTTTTTTCCCGATCATTCACTACAAAAAAAAAAAGCACACGCCGGATGTAACCGGTTAGCAGGGGATGCTCACTCCTCCATGGTACCTAAATCCACCTCTGATGTGTTGGAGGTCTGTGTTTGCTCTGCTCCAAATTTGTATTGTTTAATGGACTTCTGAGCTTGAAAACTTTTTCATCATTTCCATATTTTTTATGTTAAAGTCATAACGTTTATCATAAAGTTTTGTTGTTGACGTTGTTGACTTGACGTTCGAATAAAAAAAAAAACTTTAAAAACAAAAATAACCCTATTTTGGTGAAAATTATGGTTATAATGTAATTCTTTATTCTGAAATCTTTATCCTAGAGATTAAATGTGTTAAACATGTGAAATAAAAAAAAAAAGACGAAAAACTCAATGAAAAAATGAAAAGATTTCTTCAAAATACTGTTGAATAATCAGTGCACGTAGGGGACCGATGTTCGTGGGTCACCCTTTTCCACGAACTTACATCCCCACGAACATTTATATTGTCAACATATTTTTTTATTGAATCCTCTGTATATATGAGCTACCCCACGAAATTATGTTCCCACGAACCAACAAACTTTTTCTTACCCACGAACACTGACCCTCACGAATTAAAATGATTCCAAAGCACTCGTTACCAATCTGTAAGAATTATTGGCTGAGCTTTAATTTCTCTAGTACTTACAGGTTCAGATTTTTCTCATACGAGGCAGATTAGAAACATTTTAAAAATGAAATAAACAAAAGAAATTTATTAAAAGATTTTTTTCATTGTTCGGTATGTTACATTTAGCCTGATTTGTTTTTGGAAGTGCAGCAGATCTAGATTTTTTTTGGTGATTTTCTATATTTGGTGCATGTGTTTATTACGCAGCAAATAGATATTGTACCCTTTTGAACATGTTGAAAACTTTAAATTTAGAATTTAAATTCCAAAACTACTTTAAGGATAGCAAAAAGTTTTGATTCAGTTCTATTTAAAATCAATTTTGTTTTCAGAAAACAAATTACATATCTTTTAGATATTTACTAGTTCCTCTCTTTAGAAAATTGAATATCATATATTTTTATTTATGTCCCATGAAACAAATGGAGAAAATGAACATTATTCAAGATCAAAAGTCCATAAAACAATAAAAAAAAAAATAGGAGAAGAGCACACACGGACCTCCAAAACATTAGAGGTTGGATCAGGTGCCATGGAGGAGTGAGCATCACCTGCTGACCGGTTACACCCGACGTGTGCTAATTGTTATGATCGGGAAATAAAGGGGAAATCCGTCGTCAATTCAGAGTATTCATAAATAATGAACTAACAATTAGTATGAAAAACGTCATTAAGCATATGACTCAATGATAAACTGTGTTTCCTGATAAGGTCATTTGGTCGACCATAGATATTACGAAATGATGACTTTAAACGAGACTAGTGATGTTCTTGTTTCATCAACTTGTTTGTAGATAAATTCAGTCATTTCAGATATTGTTTATACGCAGAGTATGCTCTCTTGCGTATCGAATCAACTGAGATATATAAACTCAGTATTCAGGTGATGAAGGTTTATTGCTGCATTTATAAGTAATGTTAACGGAAGTTGGCGGTAGAAAAGTTAATATCATCACCTTTATCAAAGAGCTTGGTTGTTAGAAAACCATTAACGCCTTTCTCAAGTAACATATCCAAATATGAAAGACTTTGTGGTATCTTATCTCAAGCTTACCAGGATATATCGTATCGACATAAGAATGGAAATTGCCATTGTAGCTTGAAATAACGTAATCGATATATCTAAATGTCGAGTTGAAGGCCACAGCACGTGTTCTCTTCTTTTCACGTAAAAGATTTTGGACATATTCTGCTTCATATGAATACAAAAATAGGTCTACAACGCAATAACAGGGCGCATTGGTACCCATGGGAATTCTTCTAGATTGTTGGAGGACCTGGTCTCCAAAAACAATATACATATATAAATATTGTTAATCAGAAACTCAACCATCTTTTTGGTATATCTTTTTGGTATCAACTTCAGAGTATTTGTGTGTACAAACAAAAGGTTTTTTAACAAACTTATTTTGCAAATGACCAATGACAAGGTAAGTAAATTTACGAGTTCCATTTTTATTGACAAAGCAACTGTTAAAGATATCAAAAAGCTTGAACTTTAATGTATCGTGGGGAATGGTTGTGTATACATTAAGTTGAAAAGTCTTAAGTTTTTAAGCTGTTAATTTTGGTAAAATCTTGTGATGTCAAATTTTCCAAATGTTCCTTGGAATTTTTTAGTATCCATATCTGATTTACACTACTTCATGAATTTATTGTTGCACAGTACTTTTGAAGTGTCTCTTTCACTACTGTTTGAAATATCTTAGATCTAGTGAGGAGTAAAGAAAGAGGCTTGGTTGAACATATACTAGAACCCGCTATGTACCTTTGTTTGTAAGGATCCTTATGAAGTTTCGAAATCCAATATACATGCATATTCGGTAGTTCAAATTCATTTTGGTTTTTTGGATATTAAAAATATTCAAAACTGACATATGATTTGAAGAATTTCTTCCTTAGAAAGGGAACTTGAGTATAAGTTGGAAAACCACTTGTAGAATTAAATCCAAATTCTACTAAAATACAATTTATTTAATGAGCCTTACAAACAAAGACAATCTTGTTATCTTGTTGTTGGAAGTTTCTGAATTTATTCTGTTTCATAGGAATATCGTTGGCTACTGAGTAACAATTAGTGAGTTTCAACATATTGTTAGACGGCATGGTCTCCCAACAATACATGCATTTGTCAGTGAAGAACTACAGCATCTTTTTAATGTCAACCTCAGAGCAAAATTGGAAGTGATTTTTTTTTAACATTTAAAGTATTTTTCAAAAACCCGATCTCAAGTTTTTAAAATTTTTAAGGTTTTCATTTTTATTGCAGAAGCAGTTGATGATATCAAAAAGCATACTGGTTATATCATCGGGAGGGTTATTTGTATATTAAGTGTAGAAGTGTAATAATATTTATTTTGAATTTACTGAAATTTGAAAAGAAAAAAAAAGATTTTAAAAGTTCTTCAAAATTAAATATCCACGTCTGTAAACAACTACTTCTAGAATACTAGTATGCTGTAGCGAAGAACATCTGAAGATTCTCCTTTACAGCAGTTCTAAATATCAGTTCACTTCTCTACTTTATTCCGATACTTTAAAGGAAATTTAACAAACCTCATTTTCCCTAAATCTGTATATCATTTTATCATATCTATAAGATTACTAGTGGAAGTTTTTTTTAAACAACTCTGAATCACGTTAAAAGAAAACATTTTGTAAAGCAAGTAATTATGTCCGTGTACATGTATCTAGTCTAGCAATTATCTACAGAGGACAAAAGAATTATTTGACAAATAGATCTATATAAAAATGATTTGTTTTCAGAAAATGAAAAGAATTTAAATAGAACTGATTCAATGCTTTCGTGTCCTTAAAATAGTTTGAGGAATTTAAATTCTAAAATTAAAAGACCAGTGCAAAAAATAAAAGAAGCCATACGTTTGAGTACCCTATTGATTAATCGTGCAGGAAAAAAGTTCCGTATTGTGTTGTCATATATAGATGATACAAAGGCCAGGCTTGAAAATTTTCAGAAAACTTTACCTTGACCGGTATCGATCGGCCTTTGTTTAAAATAAATGGGTTTGAAATGAATTTCATGAAAAGAGAAAATGTCAATAGAGTACGGGAAATTCATTTCACTGGGTACTTTTTCTTTAAAAATATGACGGAGATAATTGGTACTTTTGACAATTACAGAAATGAAAAAAAAACCAGTTATCTCTCTTAAGAGGCAATGCTTTTGTCCACGAAATTACGTATCCACGGAAAAAATTTGTTTTACAAAATACATGAAAATTGATACCAACGAAAATTGATAAAATCATAGTATACATTTTCTATTTTACCTACGTTACATAACACCTAGAGCTTTCTCCAAGATAAATTAAAGTCTGAGTAACATTTGCTTTTTCAGCAAAAGTAGAAAACTAAAACTCATAAATTTATTTGCCTTGTCATTTATAGTCATTTGCAAAATTATTTTGTTAAAAAACATTTTTATTATAATCTCTGAAATTGCGATTAAAATAATGCTCAAGTTTCTAATTGACAATATCTGTGTAGTTTTTTGAGATTTTCTTCAAACAATCTGTCCAATTTCCTATGGTATCAACCTCCTGTATTAATAGCTGACCTATCTTTGTAATGCAGGATTCTAAAACTGAAGGACTTTGTTAGGCCAGTCCTGTGGTAAAATGGTTCAGAGTTACAGGACTTGCTCTTCTTCTCTATTGTATTGGTAAAGGCAGTTATTACCTTCACCTCCAGCTATTGACACAAACGATGGATAAAATGGACTCTACATAGATTTACCTCCCATGGGGTTGTTTACTATATGAAACCATACAATACCTTCATTTGTTATAATAAAAAAAAAATTCCACAAAGACAAATCGAGTTTATTTCTTCAGAATCTAATACATTGTGATTTCTTGATCAATTCTTGTCATGAACTTCACAAAAAAGAACTTGTAAATAGTTAACTTAAAAAAAATAAACTCACATTTAATATGAAGAAGCATAATTTCCATGATAGGATAAAAATTCACTTTCAGTGAAGTCCTTAACAGCCTTTTCACATGATCAATTCATACATGTGACACTGAAAAACTCAATCTACAAGGTACCATGAGAAAAAAAATAAATTAAAGTCCGGAGTTCTTGGTTTCAAAGGTAATATAATATACATGTATATAATGTAAGCTTTACCTTGAATGTTTTAAATACATGTACTTCCATTAAATTAAGGGTCTTCTGAAAATTGTTATATTTGAAGCACATAAAAACTGATTTAGAACACAGATGATTCACTGTGAACTGTTTTTACCTTTGAAAATAACATATTTAAGGAAAGTAGTCATCCTTATGGAATTGTGCATTTCCATGAAAACAATCTTGGTGGGGTTTTTTTTTCAGAAATACATGTATTCCAGAAGTATGAATTTCAAAGATTGAGTTAGCAAGCACCACCAAATCTTTAAACTTTTTATATTTGAAAATTTCAACATATTTAAACACAAACATGTACAATGTACATGGGTTCACTTGTGATAGAATCATAATTATACTATTTGTCACCATCCTGATTTGTGAGTTATTACATGATTTTGTACAAGCACAGTAAAAATTAAATTCACACAATTTTTAAAGTTTGGTTTCACTTGTGACAAAGTAAAATCCTCTAAGTACTGCAGCTATTTATGTACAATATTTAGATATGCATTTTGGAAATACGTTTTTATCCTGCAACTACCCCTTGCACTGACCTAATAAAGGTAACCTAATTACCAATGCTTTCTCCGGTCACTGCCCTAATAAAGCCTCATGCATTTATTCCAACGTTCTAAAAGCATTGTGACGTCATGTATATTGCAATGTTTACGCCATAGTGTCATAGTTTCAACTGCAAAGATATGCCTAAATCTGTCGGAAATAGCTTGTTTTGGACATTCAAATGTTAAAATTTTGTTGCAGGATAAACAAAATACACGATGACTGTCTTAAAATATAAGCGATATTTGGGCTCGCTTATATTTCAAGACAGTAACCATGTATTTTATATTTATCATATTCCGATTCATCATAACTGAGCTTAAGGATGTTCGATCCTCAGCTTTTGAGTAGATTTTGGTCCTGTCCTTTATTTATAATTTATTTATAAAATTCTGCATCTTTTTTAAGTTCTTACATTAAATCTAAATTCTACAATGCAAATTGAACTATATTCAATGAATAATGCGATTAAATTCCATTCAAGTAGAATTAAGCAAGGAACTATATTTCGCGGCGGAAGGTTTTTTAGAAGAAAACGATCAGTTTTTTGCAGTGAAATGTGTTATGCTGGTTCTACAATATCTATTAAATTATTTCTCATGAATTCTTTCAACGAATTGTAACAAATATTTATATTGTAAATAAATTCTGAAAAACTGGAAAGAAATTGAGCCAATTTTACCGTAAAATTGACACTTTTTTAGTAATATTTAAAAATTTATATCATACACCCCCAGTTTTGGTATTCTTTTCTGAATATTTAAGATAACTTTGACCTATCTGCTTAAATTCAGCAAAAGTTTAAGACTTTAAAATAATTTTCTTGCTTATTAAATTTTCAATGCCAGAAAAATCACCTTTCATGAGTACAGAAAGGTCAAATAATTGATTATGCGAAGCGATTTGTTCGAAGTCACAATTTTAAAGTGTCTTTTTTTAAATAGGCTTATAGTTTATTTTGCTCCATGGTTTATTTGGATAAAAATATTGGAGGGTTAACGTCGAAGATTATTTTTTTTATTGAGACACAAATTTCAGTGCAAAAAGGTCATATTAAATGTTCTGTAGCGCCAAAAGAAGCATTTTGACACCCATTTTTGGATTTGATTTTTAACTAAGCTATGTGTGTAGAAAACTAGAAAACTGACCAGTCAGCAAGGGCCCCGCCATGGGGTAGAATTAATAGGGTGCAGCTTACGGAATGATTAAAAAATGTACGAAGAATAAGCAACAGCAACAGCAACTGTATTCTTAAAATTTCAAGATAATTCCTGAATATTCAAAAACCTGAAAATAATATCCTTGTACTTACATTAGGCAGTAAAGAACAACTTAATGTATATTTAAACAATTATGAAGAATTTGTGTTATATAAAATGCCAGCCTTGAATGAATGCAAATATCATGAAGGCTTGACCTTAACTTCAAACAAACAGCAGTTGCAGACAAAGGTTTTCATTAATCTTAAAGTGACAGAATAAAGAAAAGCCTACTTAATTTTCTGGCTAGATAATTAATCCCAAGGGATTAATTGTACCTCTCTCATCATTTTCTTCTAAAGTACAATAAGAACTTTTTCAGTATTAATGATAGAATGGGGTTTTTATACAACTATTCTAAAAATTAATAATATGCTTGAATTAACATAAAGTGAAAAAAGTAAATCAAAAAATGGTTCAAAAAATCTTCTTTAATCTATTTCTTGTTATAGAATTCAATGAAATCATAACTATTTAACAAATATAAATTATAAAAAATTATAATATTTAAATCCACATTTCAGAGTGTTCATAGCATTCCAAATTGACTTAACTTCAAAACAAACTTCATTTGCAGACAGAGGTGGTAATTCATCTCAATTTGACAGATAAAGATAATGCTCTGGATTTTCTTCAGGAGGAAAGCTAATTAATCTCAAGGGACTCATAGCAGCATTCAGTTTTACAATAGGAACATCTTCAGCAGTTATCTCTCTTTGCCAATGCTTTTGTATATAAAGTTAAGGAATCTACCCCACCACCCCAGCTCCAAACCAGGGGACATAGAGAACCAAACTTAGCATCAAAATATGTATTTCTGCCTACTGAACTATCATATCAAATTTGTACTTGATAGGGCAACCATAAAAAAAGTTGCCCATTCATTCTTATGCATAGTTAAGGAATCTACCCAACCACCCCAGCTCCAAACCAGAAGACATAGAGAACCAAACTTAGCATCAAAATATGTATTTCTGCCTACTGAACTACCATACCAAATTTGATCTTGATTGGGCAACCATAAAAAAAGTTATTAGAAAAAAACAGAAAATTTGTGGACGGAAGAGTGACAGACGGACAGACAGACAGACAGACAGACAGACAGACAGACAGACAGACAGACAGACAGACGGACGGACGGACAGAGTGATTACTATAGGGCACCCGCAAATCCTTGCGGGGCCCTAATAAAAATATACTTGAGAAAAAAAGTTTAAGACATTAAATATCAGGATCCAACGTCATTAAGACAACAGGGAAATTTTTGCCCTTGTTTTGCCCTACTCACAGGTGGGCAAATTTAAAGCGGAAGAAATTCACACTAAGTATTATTTCTTTTAAGTTTGACTTGGCAAATTTAAAACTGAACAAATCTGTTTGCAAGTGTGAGAGGGAAAAATAACATGAGACAAAAATAACCTTGTACACAGAAATTATATACATGTGTAATGCTATGAACACATTGCAAATAACTAGATATACAGATAAACATACGACAAGAAATGTTATAAATCACTGACAACACACAATCACTGGCATTCCTCACTATCACACAAAACTCTCATCATACAAAACAGAATCTGTCACCCCTCACATCTAGTCCTCAGCCATTCAGGCCAGCTGTTAATTGATTATTATGCAAAACGGTACAAAATTCTACAATCATTTCTCCTCACTCTCTTGAGAGACAATGAGACTTAATGAAATAATATTTAACAAGCATGAAATCCTTTTCAGAAAAATTCTTATATCACCAATCACTCAATAATTTTTGTCAATGTAAGCATTTATCATCAAACATTCAAGTCTAGATGCACAAGAAAAGGAATATTTTGGCTTCAGTGGGGATGATGATGAAGATTTATCAAGAAGAGCTAAAAATTTGTTGGGCTACTAACGGAATGGTTATAGTGGACTTTGTCTGGAGCTGAAGGATGGGGAGACCCCGGGAGATCTACTGTAGGGGGACCGCCGGCGGGGACTGCTCCCGTCCTGAGGGTGGTACTCCGTGGACCACAGGATTGGGGACTTGGCACCAGTCAGTGGTGAGGCGTAGCTTGTGTATGGGGGTGGGGAGTGACCTGTTAATTAAAATAAATCATTAAAACAAGAAAATAAGGTCAGGTAGGAGAATTCCCAAACGTTTGTATTAACATTCATTCTAGTCACAAAGACATTCATCATTGATTTCATTTGCAAGTCATTCTAGTCACAAACACATTGATTTATTTTAACCTGATTTATTATGAAAACTTATGGATAAAACAGAACTTACTGGGTGAGTATTGTGGTTGGGGGTAGACAGGTGGGGCAGGGGAGGCAGCTCCAGCGGCGCCGGGTCTGAGGAAGGCTGGGTTACTGCTGGTGGCCGCCTTGTAACGGGGTCCAATTATGTAGTGGTATCCTACAATAGAGAAACATTTTACCATAACTACTAACAAAGAGGTATGATTACCATAATAATTTCAGATATGTACTAATTAGGTGTGTTGAATATTCAGCAACTGCTCTCAGATATAATAAGATATCAAATATTGTTACATTAGGCCATATAAAATTGAAATCTTGGTTCTCAGGCCCGCGCGCATCCGTTTTGAGGTAGCCGCATTGCCGATTTTATTGTATTTTTGATAAAATAAAAAGTTGGTGTAGCGGAGACCAATCCGGGAAAAAAAATCCGACCTCATTTGTTTCGTAGTTTAGTATTCAAATATCACTTCCGGTATCCATTTACAATGAGATTTCGGCTACTTCGTTTGAAAATACATTCGAGGACATTACCTACGATGTTTACACGCTGTTAAGCAATGGATAAAGCAGAAATTTTGACCAGAAATGGAAAGTATATCTGTGATTAAAAAAATTATCTGTATGTTAAAGAAAATTCGGAAATTAAAATTAAAAAAAATACTTCCCTCATCTATTTTATTGCCAATAAAATGAAAAATAAAACGCCGCCCTCCCGCATCTGTTTTGGAGAAAATTGGCCTGAGAACCAGGGAATTAAATTTAGATAGCCTTAATGGTAGCTAACAAAATAACAAAACGTTCTGCAAGATCCTGCATTTTTAAAGGCTTCTTTATTTTCTAACACAAGAATTTAGCAAAACAAAGATCTTCCGTTTTCTTGTTTAACAAAAGCTGTGGTTGTGATACTGACCGACTAGAACTGCTACAGCTGTAGCTATGATGAGGAAGAGGTAGGAGAAGAAAGATTGATTGTTGTTGATGCTGTTCAGGAAGAAAGCTCCCCAACCCACAGAACGACCTCTGTAACCTAAAAAAAAAATTAAACAAGGTGTATTATGAAATGCACTGAAAGGAAGAGAAAATTTAATGGCTTGAAAATCAAAAACACAAGAAAAGTGATATTTTTTTTGGAAGCCATTCAAATGATTGAGTGAAATGCTCACCAAACTGTTCTGGCCGTTGTCCAATCAGCCTGACCGATACTGGGAGTCTGACCTTTTGACCTGTCTTTCTGCAGGATAGTTCCACATGACTCTCAGTATTCTCTCTCCCAATAATGGCCCCGCCCTTCCCCCGGGGGTCATGATTCCTACAATTTAGAATTCCCATAATGCAGCAGACTCTATAAGCCTTATGGGAAATATCAAAATAATTCCTGATTGGCTGTCTTTCTCTGGAGTCATGACCTCTAGAATGCTCTCATCACTTACTGCAGCCTAAAGAAATAATCAATTATATCTTATTTTCAGGTAAAATTACAAGTACCTTTAATGTATATAAGCAGTCAACATTATTCTTAATAACAATCAGCATATACGTACAATGCTACCTTGTTTTTCACTTTGAAAAGTTTCAGGAAGAATCAAATGGATTTGAAATATTCTGAGATAAAGATTTACCTGTATACACGAGGACAGATCAGGAATGGTGGATACTCTGATGGATGAGAGAGGAGCTGCTGTTGACAAGGAAACGTCCGAGTTGTGGACGTAAAACGGAGGCAGATACTGGTACTTCTTGACTGGTGCCCTCACTTCGGGTTGGTTCTCTATACTGGGGACCAGCACAAATAACTGTAGCTCTATAGACATGGTACTAATCTGTTGAACTAATGTCTCAGGGTGCAACTTTTTCAACAGGCATCCATACTTTCCTACAAATATTATTTTTTTGGAAAATTGAAATAAATGAGCTGATAATTAACTGAAAAAAAACTTTCATTTCATCTACATGTAACTTTGTAATGGCATAAGGTTTTTTTTTTATATAAATGTACTGTTTCTATAATAATAAAGTATTTTCTAACCTTTCTTGGAGCTGAATGTAGCTGACACTTGGAAAAGATTTTCCACAGCCAGACCATTGACATTGGAGGAGAACTCCAGTCCACAGCTGATAGGGACAAAACTCGGCTGGAAACCCCTCGCCTGAATCTCAACAGTACAATTCTCCCCTAGTAAATTAGTGTAAAACTGCCTCAATTTTTTTTTCAGTTTAATACAGGTCACAATATTTCTTTTAGAGTAATTATCTTAACGTTATATTTAGGTTATAATAGATTTTAAGTTCGTAACATGTAAAAGTAACTTGGGAATACATCTAAGAAATACTAAGGGTGATTGTAATTATTACCTATGACCTCTGAGTTGGAGTTCGAGGTCACTTGGATGAAGTACTCTGTCAGGCGATTCTTGACATTGGTGAGAAATGACCAGGAGTCATCAACGGTCAGCTGATCAATAGGAGTCACAGTCACCTGATCAAATACAGCAAGTCAATTTATTTGACACTGAAAAATTCTAAAATCTCAAATAAAGCCCCTATATATCTGTTGAATTCAGTGTATGTGGTGACATTACTTACCTCTGTGTAGGTGGTGACGTCCTGTGTCAATGTGTACTCCACCAGGTGGAGCCCTATAGTATCTGCGGTTCCAATCCCAGAATTCTTGTCTACATCAATCACCTTATTTCTACTCTGCCAGACGCCAGAATGACCTTGTAAAGAAAAGTCAAATAAGTCAAGCTCCAAAAACCTGGATCAAATCTTAGCTTTGGATATGGATTTACAAGTACTTTAACAAAGAAAAATACTAATTCTCCAAAGTCCTTCTGATAAATACATAAAATATATGGTTATGAGACTTACCCCTGGTAGAGACGAGGGGAGCTTTGAAACAGACGACTGTCCCCAGGGTCATCGTGACCTTGGACGGTGTGATGACATAATCCACTGGAATGTTGATATAATCCGCTAGCCAGGGATTTCTCTGATCCCACACCTAACAAATATTTTACACAAAAGTTGACATCACATACTAAAAACAACACCTAGCCAATTTATAGGATAGCATCTGAATCTAATATTTTCATATTCTGACCTTGAGTATGGTCTGTCCGACTTCTGCTGCCCTGACAACCAATGTGTCGTTCTCTGGTCCATGTTTAATGTGGACAAAGTCATATCTACAGAAAACAACAGTGTTAAAAGTAAACAATAAATAACATATAAACAATGTCAGTAAAGGTAAAAGTAGTTCACCTGCTACAGCGGTATCTCATCTGGACGTTGGTGGCATAAAACTGTTCTCCCACATTGTCATGGTAAGTTATGGCTAGGGTCAAGGTCGTCCCCACAGGAATGCTCTTAATGTAACCTTCAGATGTGCTCAAGGACAAATCGGAGTTTATCATCAAGTAAGAGACAGGTTTTACCTACAACAAAATTACATTTGATTTACAATGGTGTAAATAAATATCTTGAATTCTTTTGCAATTCCCATTGAATTAAAGATTACACTGTTTTACTGTACTGCTTTTCCAGTAGAGAATGCTCTCTACTTACTCTGACCAGCAGTACCAGGGTCTGATTCCTATGATGTGACTTGTAGCGCCACCTGCCCAGTGAGGGGACCACTGGACACTCCCTCCCCCTTCCAAAATCACTTACCCTGACCAGTAGTACCAGGGTCTGATTGGTCCCAAACTCCCCACAGTCACTTACCCTGACCAGTTGTACCAGTGTCTGATTAGTACCAAACTCCCCCCTGTCACTTACCCTGACCAGTTGTACCAGTGTCTGATTAGTACCAAACTCCTCCTGTGATGTGATGTGTAGGGCCACCTGACCAGTGAGGGGACCGCTGGACAGTAACCCTCCCTCCCCCCCCACCTCACAGTCACTTACCCTGACCAGTAGTACTAGGGTCTGATTAGTACCAAACTCCTCCTGTGATGTGACGTGTAGTGCCACCTGACCGGTGAGGGGACCACTGGACAGTAACCCTCCCTCCCCCACAGTCACTTACCCTGACCAGTAGTACCAGGGTCTGATTGGTCCCAAACTCCTCCTGCGATGTGACGTGTAGCGCCACCTGACCGGTGAGGGGACCGCTGGACAGTAACCCTCCCTCCCCCACAGTCACTGGGCTGGGGTCCTCCAGGGAGATCACTTGATAACTCATCTTAGCAGAGCCATCCCTGGTGAGAAAACAGTGTATCAAAAACATGTCTATAGGTGTACATACATAATACATACTCCTTATGGTCAGGCATACAGCTGTGTACTGATATATTTCTTAATGAAAGCAACAGAATTATTCACATAATAATATAATGGTATTTAAGCAACTTATCACTGGACTCAATTCACCAATTATTGATTGAACACTTTATATTTTTTAGTAAAAGGCTAATTACAAGGCATCTACATTTAGTCTACTTTTATGAAATCAATGATACTGCCTGATTATTCACAACTGTCAAAAATCCCATTTTTAAACAATTTTTGAATTGATGGAAACAAGGGTAAATCAATTGTTCATTGATATCTTTAATTTTTACCCACATAACTGTATGAGATAATAATGACTGAAATAATAACCTGTTAGTTTTGATGACAGCTTCTGTGTTTGGGGTCAACAGAATTCTTCCATCACAGACCTTTGGGCTGATAACTGCTAATTTTTCGAAAACCTACAAAGAAGGATAAATAAATTTAAAAACTCGTTTCATAGGCTCTATAGTAATTTCATTTTTTAATGACATTTCAAATCTACATGTATATGAACGATTTGACATCCCATCCTGCCACTATAACAGTAAAAAATCTACACTACCTACCTCCACCTGCAGTTCATCGGTCAGTGTTTTGTGACCTTTCATCTGTGACCTGGAGGTCAGATGGGGTCTAACAGTCAGTTTGACGGTGACCTGTCCAGCTGAGATGGCCACCAGTTGACGAGCAAAGTCACTCTCTGCTGGGGACTTCAGACCTGTCTGTAATATAAAACAAATTCAACTCATTTAAATACTGATCCAATGTATGTGTACCTATTGCTTTATTTCATTCTATATCTAATACAAATATGACTAAAAGAGAATGATTTTTTAAGATCATGTGTAAGATATAAAACTGTTCTGTATGTTAATACAGAGATGAGACCTTGTGGAAGACATTCTGTAGCTGTATGACGTCCTTGTTATTAATGGTCCAGGTGAACACCAGAGGAGGCATGGCCGACCCGAAAGAGAACGGGGTCTCGTGCTCGGACAGACCAATGGCATACAGCGGCATCTAAAGGATTAAACAGTTATAAGGAAGTTTACATGTTATATAATGTCTACATGAATATACAGTTTAAATACAGTAGCCAGAGTAAGCATATCTGTACTTACAGTTTAAATATAGTGGTCAGTGATCTGTACTTACAGTGTATATACAGTAGCCTCTGATGTTAATAAGGTGTCAGTACTGAGTTACTTACCTTGGTGCCTGTCTGCATCCTTGATAACGCGGAGTGAATCCTGATCCCCGACAATTCTACCACATTAACTGTTACTTCATCCTGACAAAACACAAAAACTATGTTTATCCCTCACATTTACTTCATTTGATGGTTTCCAATTAAAGGGTATATAACATAACTATAAAGAACTGAAATATTACTGTTTCAGTTGTGCCTATGTATAATGATATTGTATGTGCTGTATTGAAAAATAATTTTACCCTGAAAATGTACATACATCATGGTTTTTACCTGCACAAGTATTTACCTGAGAGTATATAATAGTCTCCCCTGTCTCTGGGTCCTGACCCACCGCCTGACCTAATACCCTCGTGGTCCCCAGATTCTGGGCGTCTAGTAGACCACTGCTGGACACGTCCGCGATACGACTGTCCTTGATAGAGAACAGCACTGTACACTGGGGAGTGGGGCCTCCTTTGCTGAGTACCTACAAAGATACAAAGGTTAAAGGTCATCCAAAGTGTTCCAGCAGCATATGGTTCTTAAAATCTGGGTAAAATGTCCTAAACTCACCTGAAACTTGGCTCCAATAATCATTGTGATGTTTCTGGGAATTAGCTGAAGTGGTGGAAAAACCTGCAAGTACATGTAGATAAAAGATTGAACACTTCAGAAGCAATCCAATGCTTTACTTATTGGATGTGTAAACTGTAAAGTTGTATTGAGATAAACCTGAAAATATTAAATTTCTACAGACCTCTACTGGTCTGGCGAGACTCCTAATCACCACACCGTGACTGGGATGAGCCTCCGCGACCAGTGAAGTGTGACCAACTTGTGCTCCATGCATGATGTAATACTCGGTGAAGAGTTCATCTCTCTGATCCTTGTCTTTTCTGAGGAAGAGAAGTCTAATTTTAGACTGTAATTAAATGAACATATAGAATAAGATTTACAACATAACTGCAATTTATTCTGAATAACAGAATTCTGATAAATTATAGACTCTATCAAAACGCTTGTACATGTATTGATGTGTTGCATGTACATATATTTGTAATGTAAACAAGAGGCCCACGGGCCTTATAGGTCACCTGAGTATCATGTAACAACTTTCCAGCGATTGTATTTGGTTCGTGTTTTAATCCAAAAGCCATGAAATTCACAAATTTTGAAGAAGGCACCATTGCTTATCAAAGGGCAGATTTCAAAGCATTAATTTATTTTTAGTCAAAGTACCCCCCCTGGTACCCCTGACCCAGCGTCCCTGAAAGTATCTATTTTGAAAGAGGCCCCTTCTTCATTATAAGGCCAGCATTTTTTTTTTTTTTTTGTTTAGGTTAAGTTATGAACATGAGAATAAAAAAGTCCCAAAGGAGAAGGAAATCAAATTTTTTTTTTTGATAAATCAATTATTAACATTTGTACATTCTTTTTTTTATGCTATTATAATAGGCTCCGTACCACTGGACACATAATGCTTACAAATAGGAAAGTAAAACATTTAATTGCTTATTTCATCATCTGCCAGTTTGGGCCAGTTATATAAATTTTGTGATGTTGGTCAAAATATATTTTAAAAAATCAATTCTTTAAAAGTCTTTCAATATATCTTCATTTTTTTTAATATGTGTTAGGTGAATGACACTGAATGTGTAGACATTGTTCTAAAATTTAATCCTATCATAAAACAGACAGGGGGTATTGCGGGTGTAGGGTGAACATTTTTTCAATCAAGTGTAAAATAATTTTTTTCTGGCTGATACAAATGATACTACATGCCTGTATATATTTGTATATTCTTGCCTTAACAATTTCTTCCTCAAATGGACTGAACCTCTCCCATAGTTTTATTCATTACATCTGATGCATAAGCAACAGTTTTCTATAACAGAGACCTAAAAAATGTTGCTGCCCGCTGGCAATATGCAACAGCTACCACGGGCAGTTTAAAACCTGGGGGAGGAAAATAATTTACAGAGAGATACTTTTGAAACGAATACATAATTATCTCACCAGCACGTCATTGTGCAACAAAGTCGTCAGCATTTTATTTGTCCTTTGAACAGGTGAAACTTTTTGAATGGCACTCGTATCGATGAATTTTACACTAAACCAAGCTATCTTTCAGATCTCGCTTTATTTCCCCGCCGTTTCATCTTAAAACCGGAAGTGCGAGTTCGTAAATGTGAAATCTCGATCCCGACTCAAATTTGACATCGGAAAGAAAAAAAAAAGTTTTATTTTATTCTGAAAATTCAAAACCTTGAGCGGAGGGTTTGTAAAAATAAAAATAAAATAAATCCTGGCCTTAAATATGTAATTAGATCATTAGCATATTAACCAGGATGTTCAAAGAATTCATGCATTTCACTATAAGGCCATATAAAATTAATCTTTAGATTCTCATCCCCGCCCGCCCCTCTCAAAATATCCCGCCCCGATGTTTTTTTATTTTGATTTTTGGGTATTTTCATGTATTTTTATTAAGTAAGAATTTATCATAGTTTAAGAGTTATCACACACATCTGTATTAAAATCGCGTGTCGCTATTTATAGCAAAAACGCCATGTGAAGAATGGAGAAAAATCGGCAATAAAAGCAGTTTAAATATAATTTGTCAGTATAGAGAAGGAAGAGAAGAAAAAATAGCATAAACACATATAGATACCATCACTGGCAGGAGCAAGTATGTAGAGAGATTGTAACTAAGTAAAAATAGACGAGGAAAATGACACCTGGTCAAGTTATATATAACGATCTCCAACTGTGTGACTTTGCTTTGAAATAAAATAAAAATCTACAACATCGTAGACAGACTTAAGAGAAGGCCTAGATTTTTCAGTAGAATAATTATTAGAACATTTATATAGATTTTGCAAAATATAAGAAGTCAAGCATACACAATTTATTGGTATCCCTACCTCATTTTGTTCAGGGTGTGCCGTATAATGTGTACTTGATAATTTGTTAATTAACAATAAATATTTTTTAATTTTTAAAGCAAAAATTTTCTTTAAATATCTAAAAGAATATGAAAAGAATTTAATCTATTCATATTTGCATTAAGGTAATGAAAAAAATGTGTACGGGGCGTCCATTGTTTTGTTGATACTTAGGCCTACTGTATACAGGGTTATTTTCGCCCCGTCTTATTTTCGCCCTTTTGAACTTGGGAACAATTTTGCCCCGTTTTATTTTCGCCCTGTCATAGCTCTGTTTAAGAAATTATGAGGTGTAAATTAAATTCGCCCCGTTTTAAATTCGCCCAATCAATGGGAGGACGAAAGGGGCGAAAATTTCCCCGTATACAGTATATATAAATTAACAATTATAAAAAATAAAAAATAAAATCCGCCCACCCGCCCCAATATTTTAGCAAATTAGGATGAGAATCTAAAGATTAATTTTACCTGGCCTAATATAATCATTAGAGCCCCACCCTAAAACAAGAACCCCTGACCCTGGGGCCATAAAATTCACAATTTTGGTAGAGGCACTCTTGCTCATCATAACTATGTACTTAGTTAGTTTATTTAATACCCAGGAGCAGAGAAGAAGATTTTCAAAGAATTCATGTATTTTCACTATATAATCAATAGAGCCCCACCCTAACACCAGAACCCCTGACCCTGGAGCCATAAAATTCACAATTTTGGTAGAGGCACTCTTGCTCATCATAACTATGTACTTAGTTAGTTTATTTAATACCCAGGAGCAGAGAAGATTTTCAAAGAATTCATGTATTTTCACTATATAATCAATAGAGCCCCACCCTAACACCAGAACCCCTGACCCTGGGGCCATAAAATTCACAATTTTGGTAGAGGCACTCTTGCTCATCATAACTATGTACTTAGTTGGTTTATTTAATACCCAGGAGCAGAGAAGAAGATTTTCAAAGAAATAATGCATTTTCACTACCTACTTATTTAGCCCCGCCCTAGCACTAGAACCCCTGACCCCAGGGCCATGAATTTTACAATTTTGGTAGAGGACTCATTGCTGATTACAATCATGCAAACAGTTTGACTGCTTAATGTCCAGGAGTAAAGAAGAAGATTTTTAAAGATTGCATTAATTTTAGTGGTTTTGGCCCCACCCCTCAGGCCCCAGGGGGGCAGGGATCATGAAATTCACAATTTTTGTTTTCACCCATAGATGCTTTGTGCCAAATTTGGTTGAAATTGGTTCAGTGGTTGCAGAGAAGAAGCTGAAAATGTTCAAATGTTAACGCACGACGCACGACGGACGACGACGGACAAAAACAGATAGCAATAGGTCACCTGAGTTTACTCAGGTGACCTAAAAAAACTCTAATATTTAAACATAAATCTCTTCTTCATAAAAATTCTAATTTCAAAAGAATAAATATGTAACATGGATATACATCCCTAAAGGCATTAACACTGTGGGTTAGGTTAGAAATTAACAATGTTTCACAGAAGATAAGCTTATAAAGATCAATATATTCAAAAAGGCAGAAAAATTCATTGCAAAAAGACACAACAATTAGAGGCTTAAAACAGATTTTCAATGTTTACATCTTCTTATGATTACGAATTATATAATACCTGATGGTGATGATATTAGAAGTGGGAATCAATTTGAGCCCCATTAATCTGAAGAAGCTGGCCTGCAGGGGTTTACCGTGGGCATCCATGACCCTGACCTTGACCCTGGCTTCTTTATCAACTTCAACCTACAACAACAGTCACAGATTAATAGATGAAATACTCATAAATAAAAGTATTTTAATACAGGCAAAATATTACAGTATGTTACATTTCTAGATCTATTGACAGTGTTTCTGCGTACCTTTTTCTGTGACGGAGAATTCCACACTTCCTAATTTATATATGTACATAACCCACACACATTTGATCCATTATCTCGTACCTTTTTCTGTGACGGAGAATTCCACACTTCCTAATTTATATATCGTCGCTGTAATATCAAATTGTCGTAAGTCAAAAATCCCAACTTTTCAGGAGAGACAAAAAACATATTTTTTCAAAATGTCGTATGTCTTGTGTTTTCCTTTCTGTCCTGGATGTTTTTCAGTACAAAGTGTCGTATCTCCAGAAAAGCATTGAAACAAACCCTTGCAATGTATTGTAAGCCTGATATTAGAACGCTCTAAAATGTATTATATGAATTAACATACTCATAAATTGATTGCAGTTACAAACTGCGAAAACAATTCAGTTTGTCATGAAGTAACCTAACATCTAACTTTTCATCAATCTTTCTATTGATTTCTCTGTTTATTAAATAAATATACATTGTTTTGTATGTTGAACACATTTTTTAGTAAAAATTATAAAAGATTTAACTACGGTAAAATTATAATTTTTCCCTTGATATCAGACTGCCAGTGACATCTATGTCAGTGCCCAGAGACATACGACCTTTTGTCAGAAAAAAAAATGCATCCAATGGACATACGTGCTTTTATCACACGTCTGTATCTCACTTTCTAATTGGCCTAGAGACATGACGTTTTGACAGAACTTGTATTCGATATTGCAGATTCCAAAATAGCAATAAAAATTTCGCGCCAAAAATCGACGTACGACATTTTGATATTACAGCGACGATATGTACATAACCCACACACATTTGATCCATTATCTCGTACCTTTTCTGTGACAGAGAGTTCCACACTTCCTACTCCCGACACAAATATGGTGGCTGTGGGCGGGTGTCGTACGTAAACACAGAGGTCATACACCGTGACCTTCATAGAGCCGTCAGCCACGGGAACCACCTGAAACACACATAACAACAAACATAACAAAATTGTACCGATATCTACACGATCTGAGGACAGCCTCCACAACAAAATAAAACTGAAATCTTCACAATGTTAGGATTAAACCTAAATACTTATAACTACTCCTTAAACAATTCTCTTTTTAATATGTGTACAGACACGTAGGTATTCTAGTAATTACCTGCATTTGTTTGGTTTTATCAGTATAGTCCAGATTAACAACCCCTGCTTGATCAGGGATCACATGGAAAAATCCTGAACCTTTCTGAATGTCCACAGTGTACTGAAAAGAACAAAAAAGGACCAAATGTTACGATTCCAAAAATATAAATACTGTATATACTCGCCTATAAGTCGGATTTTTGGGAGTTTATCTCTGGTCCAAAATTCTATGTCCGACTTATAGGCAAACTATAAAATTAATGGTATTATATGAGGTCAGTCCCTCTGATATATAAGCTTATTAAATACAACCGACTTATAGGCGGACCGACTTATAGGCGAGTATATACGGTACATGTAACAGTCACACAAAAATGGTAATGAAGACTTCTACTTAAGTCCAAAAGAGAATATTTGTGACACAACATGAAAATAAACAGGAAGTATTATCTAGTATGTACGTATTGTAACGTTAACACAGAACCTACAGTGTTAGAGGGGTGATTGAACAGGGAGATGATGTCTGGTTTAACAATGACTTCCTCCACAAGCTTTAGCTCCAGGGATCGGCTTATCTTGGGATGGATTCTGGTCTGAAATGTAAATATAAAACACATTTAGTAATGCTGCCAGATCAAACATCTTAACAAGACCAGTTATAGAGACAGCAACAGAGGAACACTAAGGTGATAGATTACTGATATGGGAGATCCAGCCATTCTCAGATGTCTCTCCAGGTAGGAGTTGATGGAGGCCGTGATGACGACAAACCCAGGTCGACCTCGAGGTAGCAGGCCTCGGTAATCTGTAAATAACACTTCAACTGTCACTACGGGGGATAAGAAAGGGCACCTCTTAAATGAAATTACCTTTATAATTGAGTTTACAAATACTTCATTTCTTATCAATCTTTGGTTACTTTTCTGAGTTGAAAAAAGTCTTATGAATTTGAACAGCTAGTATGCTGAGTTGTTATAGAGAAGACAGACACACTAACACTTGACGTAGTTAAATCCTTCCTTGCTGGACATGGTGGAGATCTGTATGGAGCTGTCCGCAGAATTGTCCAGTGTGGCCAGGGACTGGTCAGAAACTGACCACTGAAAGTCCAGGGAGGAGAAATTGTCAAACTTCCTCCCGAGGGAATCGGTGACCGTGACCAGGATGTCTAGATCTCTCTGACAGTGGACCGGGATCTGTAAGTACACATGTACTAATGTGAACATCAACACAACTTTAAAGATATTCAGAATGTGACTATTCAATAATAAATATGATCAAAATAATAAGCAAATATAAAGCATCGTTCATGTACCAGGGAGATAACTTCTATCCCATGCTCCTTTTTACAGGACGGGGAGGGAGATACTCTGAATACTTATAGTTATGCATTGCTCCCTTGTAATAGGAGATGGGGAGGGGTGAGAGAGTGTGTCTCTGGATACTTAGAGCTATGCCTTGCTCCCTTGTTACAGGGGCCAGGGGGAGGGGAAGGGGTGTCTCTGGATACTTACTGCTACGTCTTTCTATCTTGTAACAGACCAGAAGTCTCTGTCGAGACTGAAGCTCTACTGGTTTGTACTTATAGCAAAGGAAGAGAAAAGTACTTAAGCAGTTGGAAACTGAAACTTTTCAACAGCAATAAATAGAATAATGATCCTTAATTAAGTCTCTTTATGTTCTTAGTGCAGTCTACTTGCATGCCACATTTATATTATAATCAGACTAAAATTGTATTTGGAGTAGCATTTTGAAAGAATTTCACAGAAATTTCTATTTTTAGTAACCACGGCAACACCGTTCATCGAAATCAAAAACTTATACACAGAATTATGTATCTTATTGTAGTCTACTTGTGTGCCAAGTTATAATGAAATCAGACTAAAACTGTAGAAGGAGTAGCATTTTGAAAGAATTTCACAGAAATTTCTATTTTTAGTAACCACGGCTACACCGTTCATCAAAATCAAAAACTGATACACAGAATTGTGTATCTTAGTGTAGTCTACTTGTGTGCCAAGTTATATTGAAATCAGACTAAAACTGTAGGAGGAGTAGCATTTTGAAAGAATTTCACAGAAATTTCTATTTTTAGTAACCACGGCAACACCGTTCATCGAAATCAAAAACCGATATACAGAATTATGTATCTTAGTGTAGTCTACTTGTGTGCCAAGTTATATTGAAATCAGACTAAAATTGTAGGAGGAGTAGCATTTTGAAAGAATTTCACAGAAATTTCTATTTTTAGTAACCACGGCAACACCGTTCATCGAAATCAAAAACTGATACACAGAATTATGTATCTTAGTGTAGTCTACTTGTGTGCCAAGTTATATTGAAATCAGACCAAAACTGTAGGAGGAGTAGCATTTTGAAAAATTGTTTACAGACAGACAGACAGACAGACAGCTAGACTTCTATTATGTTAAAAAATTAGATATCAGGACAGACAGACAGACAGACAGACGGACGGACGGACGACGGACGCATTACTATCGCATAAGCTCTTCTGGTCTCTGACCAGTAGAGCTAAAAATTAGGGAGGGGGAAAGAGGGTGTGTGTCTCTGGGTACTTACTGCTATGCCTTGCTCCCTTGTTACAGGACAGGGAGGGAGATTCTCTGGATATTTCAGATCAGGGTGGAGCTGTAATCCCACAGGTTCAGAACAACTCAACCTGCACAAGACAAGAGGAAATCCTGATGATTATACCAAAGCTTAATCATATTAACAAGCAATTTTCTATGATGTTTTAGTGCTTTTGACTTAAAATTACTCAAACCAGTTAAATCTCTGGTCGTGATATCAATGAGGCTGGATAGATTCCTATTACATCTATAATGAACAATCTGAGACATGTACAGTCTTACATCTCCTGATTTCTATACAGCACACGACACTGACCTGATTGAGGCCTCGGCGATGGCTGGATACTGATTGGTCGTCGTTTTATTGTTACCCACCCTCAGGGTCATGACCTGCTCCCCAAAGTCAACACACGTCACATAAAAATTATGGAAACCACCTAAAATTAAAAAAATCTCTTAAAAGTGAAAGTAAAAATACACTCTTAAATAAAAATAAGAAAAGAAAAAAATCTCTTAAAAATTGAACATCATTTCTCTAATTAAATAATTTTTTTTTTTTACATTTCAATATCTGAAGGAGTCTTAAGACTTTGCTTCAGAAAATAACAGACGTTTTGCAACTATTAAATAAAATAAATCAATCAACAATATATAAATATTTTTAAAATTGAACATGTTCCAAAAAAAGTCCAAGATTTATAATGAAATTTTCAAGTACCTAACTGCATACTACCTTTATTATGCCAACTCTTTTATAATGCCAAAAATGTTATCAGTAAAACAGGGAGACACTACAAAGTTGACTTACGGTTGTTTCCTAGGATTTTCACTTTCTGAACCTTGGTGACAGCTGAGTTGGTACTGGTCACTAAAAGAAGAGAATTGGACAGATGATGAAGGATTCCCTTCTGATAGTTTAAATTTACAGCTTATAAGGATGAGCTCGAAACATTATACATCTATACTGTGTGAGTTACTCACAATCCTGGAAGTACTTGAGTGAGTCTATGACCCATGGCTGGGGACCGCCTTTAAAGACCAGCTCCTTCCTTGATCCTACAGCTATCACCGCCAACTTCTCGGGGTCCACAGGCTGAAATAGAGAATAGAAACTGTGTCTAGACAACAGAGAAAAGAAAATGTTTAGATATCTAGACAATCACTGAATCCACAGGCTGAAATAAAGAACAGAGACTATTTGTCAAGACAGGCAGAGAACAAAGACAATGTCTAGACAATTAAAGCTGACATGAATTCTTAAAAATGCAACTTTTTCATCTATGTACGACTTGTTTCATACCAACTATAGCCGTATTCCGCCATATTTCTTTCAGATACCTTGTCTTATTGTAACGATATATACCCCAATACCCTCGTTACACTTGAATGATTTTTTGGCTTGGCTATCGACTTGTGCACATCTCCGATGGTAAAACATTTGAAAACATATGGATTGATC
The DNA here is from genome assembly GCF_032062105.1 of Saccostrea cuccullata. Taxonomy (NCBI): domain Eukaryota; kingdom Metazoa; phylum Mollusca; class Bivalvia; order Ostreida; family Ostreidae; genus Saccostrea; species Saccostrea cuccullata. The sequence continues at coordinate 66,284 of NW_026925751.1, forward strand.
AAGACATTTCAAACCACACAACATAATAATCATATTTCTGAATAATTAAAGATTTGAATCAAATGTTATAAAAAAGAAAGAAAATGCAAGTTTGAAAGAAAGATTTAGTTGCACGATTACGCATTTTTACACTGCGCCAATTTATGCAGAATAAACATGAAATAAAAAGCACTAAAACCCATAAACACCCTTTGAAATTATTATCATTTGAATGGAACAAAACAATCAGCGTCTTTGATTTGCATGTTTTATGCAGACTTTGATGCATGTCGAGAAAACACATCGAACGCTGTAAACGTACCCATACCTGGTAATAAGATCACTGCATCGGTTCGAAGATGTGCACAAATCAAGTGATATACACCTTGAATTCCATTTATTGAAATATGCATCACAAAAAAGAAATAAACTCCATAAAAACTCAATAAACACACTGTATCTACTCCGTACAGTCTAGCGCGTCGATACACTTAGTCCGTGCTGATCAGATTTTGGTCAGGGAAAATATCACAAGTGGAAAAGAGTGGTATTTGCGCGGCTGAAATGGGGGGGGGTCTAAAGTATAATTATAACGGCTTTATAAGGTATAACTGAAAATTGTCTATCTAGTTCTAATAAGCATTCTTTATATAGTCTGCAGTTGTTTTGCATCGCAAAATTCATTTGTCAATTACAACTGATTATTTTAGTACTAATCTCAAATCTAAACCAAATAATTTGATATACGGTAAATATTTAGTTCAAGACTTAAAAACATTTCATCAGAATACAAAAGTTTATGTGTACATCTGTACGTTCTTTAACATACCGCGGAAAAAAACATCCCCGTTTAGACTGATATTGAGGCATTCGTATTTTTAGAGGGGGGGGGGGGGGCAGAAATAATTACATGGCCGTTACCTAAATATTCTTGGAAGACAGACATTTCTGCCAAATCCATTTTTGAAGATTTTTTATTGTCTCACTCCGACCACAAAGTATGTACATTTTTGCGGAATGAGGCTGTTTTATAATTATTACAGGAAGTCTTTTGAGATTTCAGTATCCCTGTCTGACAGTCTAGTTTTTTTTTTGAAAATAAAAATAATTTCTGTCGCAATATTTGGGAGATACTTTTAAAAACTTGGGTAGGGATACTTGAAACCTGGTTGAATACAGATAATTTTTAATTACTCTTTTATTCATTGAACTCTCTCGCTCTCTCTCCTCCTGTAACCATCTGTAAGCGCAATAATAGATATAAAATCATATGTATTTTGTGCTGTACCATTTATTAGATCTTGGGACAGATCAAAGATTTTTTTTCAGGAGGGGATGTCGAAACTTGTTCAAAAATTGAAATAATAATTTTACTTTTGACAAAAAAATAAACCTAAACGCCGAAATTGAAAGGAAAATTCATGTAAACGTGAAGTCTACACATCATAGAAATGGGAACATTGGGAACTTTCTCAAATACATGTACCTTCTAAGGTAAGGAATCTGGACAAAAATTATGTAGACAAGAGGTATAAAAAAGCTAATTTTTGGTAGAATGTGGAACTCTCATCAGCAGTTTGCTTTCCCTTCCTATATGCTTCGACTATTAATAATTTATATCCAACCCAGATATTTCTTGACATGCAAAAAACCCCGTAAACTCGCCCAAACTTCAAAAACCTATTGGGGGGGGGGGGGTGTCGATGACATTTAATGCTTCAAACCTTTTTATTTTCCTACTAATTTAACACAAATTCGCGTTTACCAGGGAGTCTGCGTTTTCCGAGGGGGTTCCAACGTAACTTTTTTTCTAGCTTTTGTATATAAATTTAATAACCTTGCAAATCCCAGGGGGGTCCTAACCCCCTCTAGGTCCGCGCATGGCACTCATGCATAGAATCACAACACAGCCACTTCAATTTATATTGATGGGGGACCTCCAAAATCAGTTGACAAGCAAAAAAAAAAACAAAAAAACAAACAAACAAAAAACAAAACAAACACAAAAAACAAAACAAAAAAAATCTATGCACCACACTCTATGCAATCCTTTTTTGTAGGGGATAAAGGAGGCTTCCTGTAACTTTTCTGTTCGGTACATTACTTTTACATGCTTGAATCTGCGTATTTTCCTGCAAACAAAAAATGTGGAGAGAGCTTCCAAATCAAAATTTTAATTTATTTAAAACTGCAGCAAAGATTATCCACAGAAAAAGTGAGCCCCCCCCCCTCCATCTGCATACTACGGGAACATTTTAAACCTTTATCTTTAACGAATCGAAATATTGCATTCATACTTCTTAAAGTTAGTTACTTCTAAAAATAGTCCAAAAATGGTAAAAAAGTTAGCTGGAATCTTCCTTGCATGCTAAATCGAAGCCCTTAGCCAGGGTTACCAAGACAAGATAGAATTTGTCCCCATTGTAATTTAAAAGAACTCGGAGATGAGTTTCATTACATACTAAAGTGCAGCTCGCTACTTTCAGAAAGAATGCTATGCTTAACAGAAAAAAAGCATAAAATTTCAGAAAGTGATTAATTTTAAACACATTATGAATAACGATAAACACTGTTTTCTGAGAAAATTGTGCTCGTTTATAAAGAAAAACAAAAAACAAAATATGCCCCCCGCCTAAATTCCCATACTTCACATTCATAGCAATGTACAATTTTTTTGTTTAGTTTCTTATTCACGCATGCCTTATAGATCTACTGTTATGTATAAAATCACCTATATATTTTTGTGATTTTTGTATACTGTTGTAAAATGGTGAAGAGATTCAAATAATTGATTGAAAAATGATTGAAGGCACGCAGAGGAAAGCAAATCCGCGAAAATTACAGATTTAGAGAACTGAAAGGACAGAGATTTTTTTTATGTCTTCAAATTATTCATATTATTAGACTGTAAATATTTATATATTACAGAAAAAACATTCTCTCTCTCTCTCTCTCTCTCTGTATGTGTGTACAAAAATAAAGGCCGGGGGTTCCAATCCCTGGAACCCCACTCCACCTCTGGATCCGCCAATGAATTCTATTTTGATTATTCATGTACCACAGAATCAAACTCGTTTATTGTTTATAAAATTAAAAAAAAAAAAAAAAGAAGTTTAAATCAAGTTATATAAGGTCTTTATTTAAAAAAAAATAAATAAATAAAGCCAATACACATTATTTATAATGAAAATATATGATCGTAATAAAATCCGATCTTTTTCAGAGAGCGTTATGCATCCCCCCCCCCTTTCACGGGAGAATCTCGTCAAAGGATGAATGATTCGTAATGTTGCATGCTTTAAAATAAATTTAATGTAATTAAGCCATGTTTGTAAATTTTGTTTGCATTTACATATACAGACAAGAGTAATATTTATTTTTGAAAAAAAATGCACTTTTTCAGTCAGATTTCCACCTTTGAAATTTCCCCTGACCAAATAGACTGATCGTCGTGGACCACGTGTGTCCAAGTGCTATGTGGTGACAATGTTTTACTGTTCAGTTAGCAATGGATTACATGACTTCTGAGATGCATATTTCAATAAAAGTAAAATAGGATATTTCTTTCGACATGTGCACATCCCTGTAGCGATAGCAGTAGTCAGGTAAATATCTTTATCACAGCGTTCGATGCGTACTCTCGACCTGCATGCGTGCATATCCAAACGGCTTTTGCTGTTTTCTGTATTATTTTTTCTAAATTGCAGCAAATGCATTCAAAAATAATTTACTTGTCAGTATAGTTCTAGTTTTTGTTGGTTTTTAACTTTTAAAACATGTATTTGGTCAGTTTATGGATTTATGACAGCTATGCTTTCGGAGATGTGTACGTTTCGACAGCCAGGCTAGAAAATCACTCAAGTGAAACAAATGCACGAGGCTTTATATAACAGGTACAGGTGGCCAAAAATTTTCAAGTAAATATGGCGGAATCGAAGAAATATGGCGGACAAAGGCGTACAGGAATGTAGTAAGTCGTACAAAGATGAAAAATGATACCTTTTTAAGAGTTCATGTCAGCTTTAAGTTACATTTTATTCCTAAATATCAATGTAATGCATTTGTTGTTGTTCTCAAAGGATAAAACAGGTATTCTATTCATATCATCCCATTCCATAGACAATTTGAACCAAGTAATTTTTTTCATATTTTAGCTAAACAAGCTTAACATGTTCTCCATTTTTATACTCATCAGACTTTGAATTACAACAAAAACTTAAAATGCTGCGTAGAAATACATGACTGTATAACCCATAAACACATACCATGAGTGGATCATAAGCTGCTATGGTTACCGAGGCGGAGAGCTCGATTCCGCGAGAGGTGTAACTGGCGACGACGATCGTGTGACCTCTCTGTACGGCCTTCAGTCGTAACGAACAACACCCCTCCTCAGGGAGTGAAAGTGAAACTTCAACAACAAAGGGACAACTACAGGTTGTTTGTGAAATTTATTTCACATTAGAAATTTCAGCAAGTTCTTGATAATCAACAGGCTCATACCCCTTCTCCTAAGAAAAACTTTAAGAGGGCAAACATAACTTATTCTACATGTTTATGTAAAATAAATTTTATTCTGGAGCTAAAGCTATTTACCTCTGTTCAGCTGAAAGGCGGTTGGATCAGAGAATGAAATGTTGACCTTCATTCTGCGACAATCATTGAAAGGAAAAAGTTTTCCTGAAATGAAAACAAGAGGCCCATGGGCCACATCGCTCACCTGAGAAGCTTTGACCATTCTGTTCTTCACCAGATTTCCTCCTTGTAATACATAATGCATCCCCACCCTACCCAACTGATCATAATTTAGACATTTTGAAATCTACACTACCCCAGGATCCTTCCATGTGCACATAAGTTTCAGCTTTTCTGGTCCAGTGATTCTTGAGAAGAAGATTTTCAAAGATTTTTCCTATATATTTCTATGTAAAACTTTGATTCCCAATTGTGGCCCCGCCCTTCCCCCAGGGGTCATGATTTGAACAATTTAGAATCTACACTACCCCAGGATGCTTCCACATAAGTTTCAGCTTTTCTGGCCCAGTGGTTCTTAAGAAGAAGATTTTCAAAGATTTTTCCTATATATTTCTATATAAAACTTTGATTCCCCATTGTGGCCCCGCCCTTCCCCTAGTGTCATGATTTTTACAATTTAGAATCTACACTACCTTAGGATGCTTCCACTTAAAGTTCAGCTTTTCTGACCCAGTGGTTCTTTAGAAGAAGATTTTTTAATGACCCCACCCTATTTTTTTCTTTTCTTGATTATCTCCCCTTGTGAGGGGACTTGGCCCTTTATTTTAACAATTTAAATTCCCCTTCACCCAAGGATGCTTTGTACCAAGTTTGGTCAAAATTGGCCCAGTGGTCCTTGAGAAGAAGTCGAAAATGTGAAAAGTTTACAGACGGAGAGACAGACGGACGGACAGACAGACGGACGGACGGACGGACGACGGACAAAATGTGATCAGAAAAGCTCACCTGAGCCTTCGGCTCAGGTGAGCTAAAAAATTATTTAATTCTGACAATTATGTAACTATGCTTTCTACAATTCCACAAATGAAACTTTATACATGAAAGATACAAGTATAGACTGGTCAAATGAATTTACAGGCCAAGCATTCAAATTCCTGATGTAATATGAGATTTAATCAACAATTCAGTAACCTTGGTGGCGCCCGAACACAGAGAGGGGCATATCTAGCTCTGACCCCACCTTGGCCTCCACATGCTTCGGGACAAACTTCATGTCTTCTGGGGGCAAAACATACACCTAAAATACACAAAGTATTAGACTTTCTGTCACTAATTTTAGTTTTAATATGTGTACTTCTAGATAAAATTTTCACAAATAAAAGCCAAACTTGACTATGTTCTGAATAAAAAAATCTTGTATCTTTAAGTCTCTATCCATTAGACCCCAGTACTATCTCTCCCTTATATACCTTGGCTGTCCCTGTGTGAACCCTGTTCTTGGCGTCAGCGGCTGTGATGGTGGCCTCTCCTCGTTTTCCGGTTGTTATCTCCCCTCTGACGCTGACGGTGGTGGTCTCCACGTTAGAAGAGCTCCACACATACTCCCCACTTCCTCCCTTTACCTGTCACATGACAAAGGTAAATCTTAATGTTAGAAGCTTGTGGGAACATTTAATCAGAGGCAATTCTGACTATTTAAAGCTTAAAGTATAATCAAACATAACATTCAGTCTGCATTGAAATGAATCTGTGTACAGACAATTCTTTGTTTTGCTACCTGTAATCTGTACTGGTGACTTGTGGGTGAGTGGGGGTCCCAGGGAAAGTAGAGGGTCTCAGGTCTCACTCGAATTGGGTCAAAAATCTCCACCGAACGGGAGCCTTTTACAGCCGGGTTAACTTCTATCTCTGTACCATCCTACAGTGGAAACAGATCATAATCTCTACATCATAGGATCAAGTCAATACAGTGAAATATTAACCCTCAGTAATACATGTGTTTCACTAGAACATGAATGATGTTGACTTTATGACATTTTATGAAGTGATTTTTGGTTAAATTATCAACTTTATTTTTCTATATATAAACAAACAATGTCATGTAACATAAAATTGAAAGTTATCCTACATGTCCATACAGTCAAACATCTTCCCTTGAAAGTTGCTAAAGAAAGGCTAGACTGTCTATAGTCTGTCCTCTGTCTGTTTCTTTTTAAACAACTTTTCTTTATTCATCGAATAAAAACTTGCAGCTTATTATGGATATAATTCACCACCTCTTGTACAATGGCTTTCAAGACTCCTTCAACGCTGGTTTTCCCTGGCTTCAGTGTGTACACGTGGTGATAAGTCCCGTTCTTAGTGGAGAATCTCACATCAAAGTATTCTTTAGGAAACAAGGCCCTCAGTATAACATTCTACAAACATTAAGTATTGTTTCATTGTTGAATGAAACATTTCTATAAAACATGGCTATTTTTATCATTCAGCTCACACTTACATCAGATGGGTGGATTTTGTGGCTGTTTTTATTGTACATTTCTATAATGGTGTACTTACATCAGAAGGGTAGATTTTGTGGCTGTTTTTATCATACAGCTCAATGACAATGGTGTACTCTTTCTCAGTCTCCAGGACCCACTTCTTGTCCGGCAGCACCACAAACCCGAGGTAGCTAGGGGCCACAACGTACAACATGGCACTTGGTTTAACAAGGGCATCCTGCTTAAGATCTCAGAACTGTTAAGGAATCATATACTTTCTGGGGTTCAACTAAACTGTTTAAAATTGGAACTAAACTTTTGAACTAAATCATGAATTCATCAAAAAACTAATTATTACTGCACCTTGCGAGTTTAATTCAAAATAGTTTGAAAAACAAGAATTTTGGTATAAATAGAAATAAAACTATTGATGTAGCGGGTCAGAGCTGGAAGTAAGCAGAACAAGGATACTTCTGTCTGTCAGCACGATCTCCGTGGAGCCGATTTCCTGTCCTGTTGCTATGGAGGTTTTCGCGTCTAAGTTACAAACACCGTCATCCTGTACCTCCAGGAAGAACTGGGAGGAAGGCAGCGAGATTTCTGTCAAAAACAAAAATAGTATCTTATAGATGAATAATGTCACCTAGGTATCTGATAGGAAGGCAGGGAAATTTTTGTGAAAAACAAAACAGGTATATCTTGTAGAGAAATAATGATGCCTCGGTATCTGTAAGGGCAGCAAAGAAATCTCGCACATCGAAAATACATATATTTTTACTAATATTAAGGAGGCTAGGGGTCAACAAATTATTTTTTTTATTAACCACCAGATATACCATAAATTTTGGGATATGATATCTTTTGCTAAGAAGAATTTCATAAATTTTTGTTTTAAAATTTGATCATTTTGTTATATCTTTATATGGAGCTCTTCTCCTAAAGGAAATCAAAATAGTCTAAAAATGGCCAAAACCACCCAGCCTCTTTAATGTTGGGTAACAACAAACACAGATATTAACTTTTTACTGCTCATCTATCATAAAGCTCTGTTTGATCAGCTTTACCGCATATTTTAGGTTATCTAAATTTAATTCTCTGGTTCTCAGGCCAATTTTCTCCAAAAAAGATGCGGGAGGGCGGCATTTATCATTTTATTCGCAATTAAGTAGATGAGGGAGGTATTTTTTTAATTTGAATTTTCGAATTTTCTTTAAAATAAAGATATTTTTTTATTCAGATATACTTTCCATTTCTGTTCAAAGGGTGTGCTTTATCCATTGCTTATCAGCGTGTGAACATCCTTTTTGCAAATGGCTACCGGAAGTGATATTTGAGTATTAAACTACGAAAAAAAGGACAGAACTTTTTTCTGGATTGATCTCCGCAATACCAACCTTTTATTTTATCAAAAATACAATAAAATTAGCGATGCGGCTACCTCTAAACGGATGCGCGTGGGCCTGAGAACCAGAATTTTAATTTTAGGTACCCTTATTGTGGCGATTTTACATGTATTGTGGCATGTTTTCTTACCTATCATTGAGCTGTTCGATCAGCTTTACTGCATATTTTATTGTGGCGTGTTTTATTGTGGTGTGTTTTCTCACCTATCATTGAGCTCTGTTTGATCAGCTTTACTGCATATTTTATCGTGGCGTGTTTTAAGATGTAAGCCTCTGCAGGACTGATGATTAAGTTGGCCACCACTACTAACTTCACAACTGGTGATTTTACGTCCTAAAACAAAAATATATTTATGTTAAAAGATTACAGATACTTATAGAAGTTATCTTTTGAATTTTGGTTTATTACTCCTATTATTTTCTGTAAGCAGAAAATATATGCTTAACTTAATTACAATATACAAGCACAAAAAACACCAATTGGTACCAATAGCAGCCAATGTAAATATATTTGAACCCACTAGAAATAAGTTTGATAGTTTGCTGTAGAATACACCAGACCTTGTATGCCCCGTCTCTGATGCCAGCTTTAATGAGTGCGCTCCCCTACCTTGTATGCCCTGTCTCTGATGCGAGTTTTAACGAGTACACTCCCCTACCTTGTATGCCCCGTCCCTGATGCGAGCTTTAACGAGTGCGCTCCCGGTCCTCATCCCCTCCACCAGGATCAGATCTCCCTGTAGACCCTTGGCCTCCAGCTGCTGTATGTGATTAGGCATCACATAGTGAGACTCAGTGAACTTGGTGATTCTGAAAAATTAGAGGCCTTATAAGATATATCCACTTATAGGTACTGAACACAATGAATTTAATATACAGCATGAAAAAAAAAAAAACGTATTCTGATGGCTAAAATTGTCCAAATTAATGACAACAGACCAAATTAATGGAGAGTGTCAGTTTACTGATAAAATTCTCAGCAGTTTTCACAGAGAGAATAGCTGGATGATTTCCTTATAAACTTACGGATTAGCCGAAGAACTGTAGCTTGCTAGTCTGAAAAACTTAGGATGGATGACCAGAGAGCTAGAGTGCCATCCATTGAAAAAAAAGGTGTAACTATTGCACACAAAAATTTGTTCTGTATCTTCATTTATTTCTCCATGAATGTTAGTATTAAGTATGTGAAATTATGTGTTCTTCACATTTTTCTTTACAAATTTCACAAAACGTTCCCCAAAACCTTTGTTGAGAGCCCTCCTGAAATTGAAGTCATCAAAAAGTTAGCTTCTTCATAGTCCACTTGTACATACACATTTGTTGAGGAAGTATTGAAATAATACGTTAGGAGCACACTAGGGATGGGACGATACAACTTTTTCTATATCGATACTAACACGATATTTGAGCCACGAAACGATATGTATCATGATATGTTTAATTGCCTATAAAATCTTTTTTTTGCATTGAAATAAACAATTATTTCTTTGCAAATGAGAATAATTTATTCAAAATAGTTGTTTATATGTTGTAAAACAAAAATATTTTACTCAAGTGTTGTTAATTATTATTTATTTCATATCTACATGTATATTTATATTTAACTTATTTTTTTTTATATCTCGATATATCGTCCCAGCCCTAGAGCACACAGATATTTTGAGATGACAGCTGAATCTATGGAGAAAATAAATCAAGAAATTGGACATTTTGGGGCCCAATGAATGGCATTGAAGCTCTGTTATACTATCCAATTTTTTTCAGACCAGCAAGCTATAGATGTAAATCCACTGACAGACATACCAGTCAGTTATAGACCTCTATCTACACTACAGACAGACAAACCTGAGGATTTCCACCATCTCCTCTCGCTGGGTACTTGTGTCGGGGAGTAAACTCCACTCAAACTCCAATCCAGCCAAACTAGAAAACACATTTCCTACAACAAACACAAAATTCTTTTTTACTCTTGAAAAAAATTTTGATTTTTTCTTTAACCTTCCATACAATCTGCAATTGCAGCCAAAAACATTAATAAAACTGTGAAGGTTTAAGAACTGTTGAAAATGTTTTACTACTGGTCAAAAGTCATTTAAAAAAAGAATACAAATCAAAGTCATCCTTCAAGACTTTTAAGTCCTGTCAATAAAGTTACCATAATTAAGTAGGCTTCTTAACAATCAACTCTACCTTTTTCCTATTCTTATCTTAACAATTATGTCTACCTTCTTCATCATATCCTTTAATTATGAGCTCCTCTGGCGAGTCTTCTAGATACAATAATCGTGTGGTGGTCTCGATCTCAAATCGCGATATCGCCTCCACAATCACAATGCAACGAAGTACTTCTCCAGTTACTGTTAAAAAAAAAACACAATCACTTTCTAATCTGAATCTGTAAAAAAAAAATGAATACAGGTGTATTTATCATACTTATAAGAGTGATCAATTCTTTTTTTTTCGTTTTAGACATCACCTTTATTTTCAGCGAGCACCATGGAGGTTTTCCTGTAGGGAGACTTAGACACTGCAGAAATGACGGCTGAGAATGCGCACTCTCCATCTGTACTGTTAACCAGTTGAATCGTGGCCACTTCCTGCTGAGTGGACTGCCTGTAAGAGTGGTATTACTGGTGACAATATAGTAGTTAACTTTATACAGGGAAATATTTGCCTCTTTTTATTTTCACCCCTTTCGCCCTCGTTACAATGGGCGAATTCAAAACGGGGTGAATTCAAAGAACACAGTATGAATTCTTAAACAGAACCGTGACTGGGTGAATTTAAAACGGGGCAAAAATGTTAACAAGTGTAAAAGGGTGAAAATAACATGGGTTGAAAATAAACCTGCATACAGTATGTTCAATATGCACAACAAGGATCAGATCTAATCGCAGGAGAATATCTGCAGTTATCTTGAATATAATGTTCTTGTAGAGAAATTAAAAAAAGATATTCTAATTTCATCTAATCTCACTAGGTTTCTCGTGAGATCTTGGAAGTGCAACTAAATATCGAAGTCATATTCTGAACTGTTTTATGCAGTATGAAGTTCAAAGAGGTGTATCAAAGTCAAAGTGCAAGCTTTGAAATTAAAGTTTTTCATTATATGCAACTGTGCTTGTTACAGTGGTTCGCTGGTCCAACCTTGAAATATTGGTCTTAAGTACAAAATATGTCTAGTCAGTCACATACATTTATGACTTTTAATCTTTTTCTTAATTTTGAAAAAATGATTGAATGTGAGAAACTGTTACGCATTGATGGTGTGGACATAAGAAGGGCAAGTGCAGATACCTATTCAGGTTATTTTAAATTCTGAACACTTCAAACCGCATGCAACATTTGGTATGTCTAGACTCTATCATCATATCATTTAATGACATCATAAGAAACTTGAAAGGATAATGCAGAAAAAAAATTCATTCAGATCAAAGACTACATGTAGGTCCAAATTTTCTCTTGGTCCAGGCATTGTTGTTAGAGCTAGCAGTGCAAGCTGTGCCTTGCTGCACTTCACTGCACTTGCTATTAAATGCTTATAGCGAGCACAGAGAGTTCAATAGACTAAAGTGTAAGAACAGAGGAAATTCTGAATAAAATCTGTACATATGTCATGCAAAATTTTGTTTGAAACCTTCTCAGAATTCCTTTGCTACCAGGATTCCATATAAATAAAATAAATAACATATAAGGGTTCAGTTTGTAGAAGTCATAAAAGAAACAAAAAATAATGTTTTTTGTCAAAATTGTTTAGTTTCAACCAGACACTCGGCTATGAGTGTGACTAAAATCGGTAGCGAAACCCGGGCCGGGCCGGGAATTTCGAAACTGGAAACCGGGTTTTTGACAATAACGATATAAATACTCGTTCTTTCTTCATGAAATTTACGGACGTAGTTTATAATCATACTATTTGCCTTCGCTGAAAGTTTTAACTCAAAATATTATGTTTTACAATGATTTTCGCCGATTGTCCTTTTCCAGGTGACTAAAATGGGTAGCGAGCCCGGTTTACTCATTTTCGCGATTTAAAGCTTAATGCATTGAAAACGTATGGGATATTTGGATTTATTGGTCGATAATTAACTACAAATAGTTAAATTTTTCAATCATTATGAAATTAAATGTAAATTATTAGGGTTTTTGTCATTTTTGAAAGACCCCGGACAGGTCAAAACCGGACGCGTTTGCCCGGGATAAACTAAATAATTCCGAATTATTGACAGAGAAAGAATGTAGATTTTTTCTTAGTCATTGACCGATACATCTAAAAAAGAAATTGGAAAAAATACTAAAAATATGCAAATCAAACCACAGTCAAAATATATTTTAATTATATCATTGACAAGTTTTTTCTTCACAATTAGCTTGGAGTTCAAGTATTAATTTGAAATTTAATACTGGGGTAATGTCAGCACATCTGGGTTGGAAGATTCACTAAAAGACTAATTAAGATTCCTGAAGTTATTATCAGTAAATATGATAATGTCTGCACAGCTAGCTTGGTATACAGGTAATAATTAGCTGGGAGTTTTAATTAATTTAAATATTCTGAGTTCCTGTTCATATAGTTCAATTTCCATTAATTTAATTTCAAAGATCCAACAGAAATAATTGTAAATATGTTGCCAAAATTAAGTTTAAATCGCGAAAATGAGTAAACCGGGCTCGCTACCCATTTTAGTCATCTGGAAAAGGACAATTGGCGATAATCATTGAAAAACACAATATGCTGAGTTAAAACTTTCAGCGAAGGCAAATAATATGATTATAAACTATGTCCGTAAATTTCATGAAGAAAGAACGAGTATTTAATTTGTTATTGTCAAAAACCCGGTTTCCAGTTTCGAAATTCCCAGCCCGGCCTGGGTTTCGCTACCCATTTTAGTCACACTCCTCAGCTATTTCCATAAACCCTGACGAGCTCCGTTACGTCTCAGTCTAGATGTCTGGTGCAACTTGATGTTTGAAGTGGTGGATCAATGTTTCAAGTGTATTTTTTATGGTACAATTGCACTTGCCCCAACGGTCACACCGTTAAACATATTATCAAGCTATTTTGAATAGCTTAATTAGTGATATTCAGTCCATACAGCTATATAAAGAGATTATGCTGGACCTCTGGTATGCTTTATCATCATGACATGGTTCAAGTGTTATTTGCATCATTACTTGACTAAACAAACTTGAATAAGATAGAGGGGGACGTTAAGAAATAATCACTGTGGCTTGACAACAGCGACCTACCATGTGTAACAACTGTCTGGAAGTCTAGCTTCTTCTCTCGATAAATTGATTTTCAAAGTGAAATTTGTGATGACAGAGCTATGGTATGGCAGTAGAATCTTAGGGTCACTCAGTCTTGCTGAGTTTATGACAATCACTGCGGCAGTCAGTAAAATAAATAAACACAAAATAGTGTTTTGGTTTATCTTTGCCGCCATTCTGTGGATGAATGGGGGCTGCCATGAAATTAATCTCTAAAGAAAATGTGTATCATATTTCAAAACGATTTAAAAATTCTAAATACAAGAAATTAATTTTGGTTCAATAAATATGAAATATTTTAGAACATATATTAAAGAATATATATTCTATTAAATTACAAATTATTTGATTTTGTTTAGAGACTATAAAGCACTGACGAAATTTCCCGGATGACACCCCGCCATATTTGTTTATGAACCACTTAGCTTCCTGGACAAGTCGACTGAAATAGTATCTATGGTGTTTTTTTATTAACGTAGATCGTCAAGAAAGCCTCCAAAATGGCGAGTGATTTTGACCCAGAGGATAAATACAGGTATTTATTTGTGAGTCAAAAGGAAACTCGAATTAGACAGCCCCTCCTATAAAAAAAAAGTCCATCAATAATACAGAAGATTGATAGATATATTGCCTTTCTGGATTTATGTGAAACACAAAAAGACACCTTTTATAGGCTTTGAGCTAAAAATAAAATAAAAACAAATACAGAATTATGACTGTCCATTGTCAGCACAATTCTGACCAGGGTAACTGTGCTGGTATTCCAGTAATGTTATGACTCAGAACTTTAAAAACTTGTGAATGACATAATTGTTAATGACTTTAATGTGCAGTTGACTTTTCCTGTTATAAGACTACCTAGAGGACCTGTTACTTTTATGTGGAAAAGTTCTTTATGTTTTAAATATTTTGCAGTCTTCTAAGCAATGACACAAAGTATCAGGCCTTTAATTCTCAACAGTTCGTAAAATCATACACATATGTATAATATGTAATATGATGACAGTGCTACCATTACGGTGAGCGCAGATACTAATCCAGTTTTCATTTAGATCAGACTTGTCAAACCGCACGTGACATTTGGTGCGTTTAAGACTCTGACTTCTCAAGACATTGTTGCTTTACCAAACCGAAGCCTGAGCAGGTGATTTCAATCAGTTTATGACTATTTTTCTGCAGTAAACAGATAAATTCATGAAACAAGGCAAATTGATTATTCAATTAACTTTTGTCCTTATTCTCGCGAGAACGTTGCTTTATAGTTTGTGTCCGAAGCGATGCATTGTGGGTCCAAATTACTGCGGAAAAAATTTTATGGAATATGAATGTGCAGTAGTCCAAATTTTCTCTTCGCCCAGGCATTGTTGTTAGAGCTCGCAGTTACGAGCGTCGCGAAGCGACGCTCGTTGTGCTTGCTATAATTTGTCTGACAGTGAAATTGTAAGGGCTAGTGCAGCTTCATTTACATGATGGACCTTTTTGAATGTTGTTTTGCATTTTACCTCTGACTTTACCTTCTTAAGTCTGTGTTCACTGCATGTTACAGAGCTCGACATTAAGGCTTCTCCGCTTGTTCAGTACCAGTGAAAAAAAATTAGGGACAAGTGAATATTGCATGGCACTTATTCGATTTGACAAGTGCATTCAAATGTAAAGGAGTCTCTAAATAAGAAAAAAGAATGACTGTTGAAAGTTAATCGGTAGTTTTAAGACAGAAGCTGTACTTTGATCCCAATAGGGATCACTATTAATTGAGTTCACATTCGACTGGGATTGAAGTTCACTAATTGCATATTATTAGAAAGGCATGAAAAGTACAAAGTTGTGATTCTGTTTGATGTTGACAGGTTGACTTGTGAACATTCTGAGCTTCTCATAAAAATTGGAAATATCTGAGCCACTAAGTTACTGACTAAGTGATAAAAACATGAAGTCCTACACAAAATCATGATCAAACATTTTATATCCTCTTCAAGCTCTGGAGGAAATCTGAGTCATGTTTACTCAGGGTTCCAAACTCACTAGGAACAACAGCTGCCACAGGACTGGCTACCCTTAAAAGTTATTGGCCCTGCTGATTTGAATCTGCCAGTAGTCCATGTAGTCTGGGTATCACAACTGAAAAGTCCTATTGGGATTTGTGATATAATGCAATATTGAATTTTTTATTGCAGTGTATCACAATATAAAATTCATAATCAGTTTAGCTTTTTCCATCTTACATGAAAACACAAATGCAAATTTCGTGTTCTGGAGTTGATATTGACATTGTCTGGTTTATTGTGTTCTCGCAAGTGCTTGGCTGAGTTTGTTGTGCACAAGAATTTTTCGGATCACATCGCAATAGTGAGATTCAGCTTTAACTTAAAGATGTTTCATGTATGATGTAGCAGCCAGCTGTTAATTATCTTTCAATTTCTAAACAATTCTGCATCATTTGCAACCATATTCTACTTGAAAAACAGGCAGGTAATTCTGTGTAACGTTTTATAAAACCTGAACAAGCATTGAAAAAAATAACGTTACATATTATGAAGAACGAAATGGGGATATACCAGTTAACTGGTATAAAATATCACACAGCACTTTCTGCCAGACCTGATTAAAAAGCTCAATATTGTTCTGAAAGTATTAACTTGAGTCTCTGTTTTTGTCCTGATTTCTGTAATTTAAAGAATTGTGGAATACTTTTAAAAATGGTTTACTTTATGCATAGTATTAATTGAAATGAAAACAAAATGTGTTGACAGTGGGTCTAAACTATATTTATACTTGTTTCTTTTATAGTTGGTATTTTGGGACCCTTTCGCGAGACGAGACCAATGAGATATTAAATCCAACAGATTCGGGAGTATTTCTGGTCAGGGATAGTCAGTCTATACAGGGAGACTTTGTTCTCTGTGTCAAGTAAGTACAAGTACTGAATCACAAGCAGTGGAATCTAATTATAATTTTATTTGAATGATAGAAAGAAATCTAACCAGTAAATATTGTATAAATGATTATAATTTGATGAAATATAAGCTTGTTTTGATAATTTTTAAATATTAATATTTACATTTGCCCAATGATAATACCTTAGGCCAAATAAAATATTTGTGTGGTTCCAGTTACCCTACCTTCCCTATTTTTCACCATGTTCACCCCTGACCCTAAACTTTTTGGGGGGGGGGAATTTCATTTTTTTTTTCCGGAACATTCTCTCTTTCCTGTGTAAAGACAATTATGACCCCTAGAGAATAATGACTGGGGGGGGGGGGGATTTTCATAACTAGGCACACATCAGTGTTGATTAGTATATTATCATGCCACATTTAAATGCCACCTGCAAATCAATTATATGTATTATGAAGAAAAATTTTAAATATTTTGTAAAGGAAAAAAAAATCCCTACCTACCTATCCTAATTTTTTGGAAGGTGTAACCGGAACCTTACCTATTTTTTTGTTTGGCCTTGTTTGGCCTTATAGCATGTATATATTAAGCATTGTATATTAAGGAAGCAGATATTAATACCGTTTTAAGGACTGTATTACTTGATACTAGTGTGTTGACTTCCTGATTCTCGGTTTTATTTACAGAGAAGAAAACAAGATCAGCCACTACATCATCAACAGAATCCACGTAGGGACAGGAACCAGATTCAGGATCGGTGACCAGGAGTTCTCAGACATTGCTAGTCTTCTTAGCTTTTACAAAACACATTACTTAGACACCACCTCACTAATTAAGCCTGTAAGTACATTACTTCGACACCACCTCACTAATTAAGCCCGTAAGTACATTACTTAGACACCACCTCACTAATTAAGCCCGTAAGTACATTACTTCGACACCACCTCACTAATTAAGCCTGTGAGTACATTATTTAGACACCACCTCACTAAATAAATCTTTTAGTAAACTCAAGGTTGTCCTAAGAATTTAAGTAAAATGAAATCTGGGGTTCCCCCCAGATTGGGAGTTTAGAAGGAATACCAAAATATCCAGGGGATTACATCAATATAGACAGAGAAATTCTCTGGTCCCATGTGTCAGGGACAACCCTGAAACTCTGCATTTAGGTATCAATCATTTACTAAGCCTGTAAGTAATAGACATACTGTGTATTCTATATTCAAAGTGTTTAATTTACTACACGTAGTAAAGACATATTAAAATGACTGGGAAGTTCACATTAAGTTCACTTAAAACACATTGCAAATCTCAAGGTAAGATATGTAAAGCAATGTTAAAAACAAGGAAATTATCTGATAAAGTGCACTGCCTATATCATATGATATTACTTGCATGTAGTATTCTTACAACAGCTATCACTTTTAGTACACAGTGATACAAATAAATTTTTCATTGGGCAGATGCCTTTGATATCATTAAGTTGTGGCACTTCAAAAATACTTGAAAAGAGGTTTATTATGCACCATATATATATAGGTCAGTAGTTCACAGAAGCAAATCTTAGGAACTGATCTTCTATAATGACTTCTGTGACAAAGTTTTGTTTTGTTATTAACAATCTCATGCTTGGTTCATCAATGTGTTATTATGCTTAATGGTCCTATGGAAGAGTTAAAAATTCACAAATATTTTACAGAATTAAAAAAACCCAGATGTTTTCTTAGCCACTAAGTCACTGAGTTGTATTAAGTAGGATTCAATGTGCAAAAAGTATCCAGACTGTATATCAGTTAATAGTCTTTAGAAATTAGAATGAATTCTTCACCTAAAGATGTTGAATCATTTCATTCCAGGCACCCAGGGAAAAGGTTGTTGCCAAATTTGATTTTCCAGGAAGAGTAAGTAAAACATATCTGTACATTAGCAGAAGGTTGTACAATACTGTAGATCACTAAATTTTCACGACACTTTATTTTCGCGAGATAGTCATTGACTCTTTATTAGCGAGACATAATTTTCAAGAATTGCTGTTTTTACTCAATATAATCATAAGGAATACTTTTAAACGCGAGAGTGAAATTTTCTCGAGCTCATTGTCTCGCGTAATTACGCGAAAATAAAGTTCTCACGAATAAAACGTGATTTACAGTACTGTATTAGTGATCATAGCTGGCTTTATGCAGCCTAAGTTGTCAGCTCTTACAGCAGCACAAGAAAATAGAGCAGAAATCATTACAATGGGATCAATAAATTAAATTACATTTAACTGGAAAATAATACTGTATCAAGTAGATCTACAATTCTATGACAAGATACAGGTACTGTTCTTCCTCTCACAAAAGAAAAAGTTGAGACCTTGCTAATAATTTTGGCAGATTGATTTTTATAAACAACTGTTACAATGCACTGAATTACATGAATCATAGGATTTGGCAGAGAAACCTTAGTAAAAATAAAATGATCAAGAAAGCAATGGGAACCCTACGAATGATTCAAAGAAATGTAATAGGCCAGAGTTTTGGTCCTTGATCTTCTTGATTTACTCTTTATATCAGATACAGTTTAGGAGATGTTTGTTTGTCTTGAATGATAACTGAATCTTTTTCAGGACCCGGAGGATCTACCGTTCAGGAAGAGTGAGGTATTAGAAGTCATCTCTAAGGATGAAAAGGACTGGTGGACCTGTAGAAACAGCAGAGGAAATGTGGGTCAGGTTCCCGTCCCTTACGTCTCAAAGGTTAGTATCGGGGCGGTCAGAGGAAATTTGGGTCAGGTTCCCGTCCCTTACGTCTCAAAGGTTAGTATCGGGGGAGGTCAGAGGAAATGTGGGTCAGGTTCCCGTCCCGTGCGTCTCAAAGTTTAGTATGGGTCAGACTCTCAAAGGTTAGAATCAGGGGCAGTCAGAGGAAATGTGGGTCAGGTTCCCGTCCCTTACGTCTCAAAGGTTAGTATCAGCGGAGGTCAGAGGAAATGGTCAGGTTCCCATCCCTTACGTCTCAAAGGTTAGTATCGGGGCAGTCAGAGGAAATGTGGGTCAGGTTCCCGTCCTATAGGTCTCAAAGGTTAGTATCAGCGGAGGTCAGAGGAAATGTGGGTCAGGTTCCCGTCCCTTACGTCTCAAAGGTTAGTATCGGGGCGGTCAGAGGAAATGTGGGTCAGGTTCCCGTCCCTTATGTCTCAAAGGTTAGTATCAGCGGAGGTCAGAGGAAATGGTCAGGTTCCCGTCCCTTACGTCTCAAAGGTTAGTATTGGGGCAGTCAGAGGAATGTGGGTCAGGTTCCCGTCCTATAGGTCTCAAAGGTTAGTATCAGCGGAGGTCAGAGGAAATGGTCAGGTTCCCGTCCCTTACGTCTCAAAGGTTAGTATCAGCGTAGGTCAGAGGAAATGTGGGTCAGGTTCCCGTCCCGTACGTCTCAAAGGTTAGTATCAGGGGAGGTCAGAGGAAATGTGGGTCAGGTTCCCGTCCTATAGGTCTCAAAGGTTAGTATCAGCGGAGGTCAGAGGAAATGTGGGTCAGGTTCCCGTCCCTTACGTCTCAAAGGTTAGTATCGGGGCGGTCAGAGGAAATGTGGGTCAGGTTCCCGTCCTATAGGTCTCAAAGGTTAGTATCAGCGGAGGTCAGAGGAAATGGTCAGGTTCCCATCCCTTACGTCTCAAAGGTTAGTATCGGGGCGGTCAGAGGAAATGTGGGTCAGGTTCCCGTCCTATAGGTCTCAAAGGTTAGTATCAGCAGAGGTCAAAGGAAATGGTCAGGTTCCCATCCCTTACGTCTCAAAGGTTAGTATCGGGGCGGTCAGAGGAAATGTGGGTCAGACTCTCAAAGGTTAGTATCGGGGCGGTCAGAGGAAATGTGGGTCATGTCAATCCTGTAGGTCTCATAGGTTTGTGTCTGGACTAAAGCAGTCTAGCAGCATTATTTGTACTAAAAAAGTTAATTAGACAAGGGTAAAGCGAATCAGTGGTCAAAAACAATGCTCTTCACATAAGTTTGACCAGTATTCCATTTGCATTTTACTTGACTAAGTTCCAAAGCATTTACGCGATACTGAAGACTTAAGCATACAAAACTGAAAATGCAAGTGCATCTTTGAATATACAGATTTTGTAGAGCTACCAAGTTCTAGCTGGTTTAATTTTTACCCTTTGAGGCTTAAAATATTTTATAGGTAACAAAATAACTCTATTTAATTCAGTTTATTTGTTTCTTTTCAGTATGACCCAAACAGTCCCCCAGTGGTTGCGACCCCTGCTGCTCCACCCCAGTCAACCCCATCACCAACGCCAACCCAGCCAATCAAAGAGGTGAGTACACATATAAAACGTTAAACCCCCCCCAACCCAGCCAATCAAAGAGGTACATATACCATAGCATAATCAATTCTCAAAATTTGATTCTTATAAGGGGAGAGAATACAGAAATACTAAAATTTGGATAGGACAAAAGTACAAAAAAATTGTGTTCAATGAAGTGTTAAACATTCTTTTTTTGTGCCATGCATCATAATATTTTTCTAGAATTTTTCAATCTGCTGCAACTTTTTTTGTAATTGTCAAGATTCAAAATAATACTAAACTTTATTTGACAAAGAGAATTTAATCAAAGTACTCAGAAGTACAGAGAGCCAGGCTCATTTACAGAGTAGAATGGATTTCTTACATGAATCACGTTTAAATTCTGATGAAAAAATTATTTTAAAACTATCAATATAAATGATAAGACACTGACAGTGAGTTTTTCAATCCTAATTCTACGGTCCGATTTTGTCAGAATCGGAATTAATCTGGTATCGCAGCCGAATGTAAACAAACAGGCCAGTCTGGTTCCCTCTCCTGCTTTACCTTGTATGTGTAGAGAACTACGGTAACACTGATTATCAAAAATGAACTATGTTCTTTGACTTATGAAGTTTTCAAAGTCATTACTACTAATGTTTATTTTATATAGATAAAACTTCGTTTTATTTTTGTTGCTTTATTTAGCGTTTGTATTATCTCAAAAGCGGTTGAGAGTAAGAACTATATTTTTGCACGTAACTTTAAAATGGCGACTATGGGGTCAACATCCTGCCTTGAACAGGATCACATAAGCCGGCAATTGCTCTTTGAGCAATAAGCCTGGCTAAAAACACACAAAAATTGCTAAAATCAGGCATGTAGTATCAGGGCCCCCCTCCCACTATTTTATTTCCATATTCCACAACTTTTTACTATTGAAAATGAACATTGAAAGTGTGCCCAACTCCCCCTTGTTTGCAATATAGCCAAATAAGGGAAATCTTGAAGTGAAAGTTTGAAGGTCCCCCCCCTCCCCAACAATCATATTTCTTGCATTAAAAGATGACTTGTTTATCTGGCATATGTACATGCACATGACTATGTTAAGAAACATTGCTGAGAAATTTTTATATGATGATTAATTTCTAACTGATTTTTTCCCATGTTTTAGATTCAGCTTCCAGCAAAAGCTGTAGTCATCCATCAAAGGATACCGAGTGCATATGACCGCACTCAGCTTAAACTAGAGGTAGGTTTGTGTGTTATACTTGTACTCAATCGTTCAATTTGAGTGAAAGCAAATACTGCCTTCTGAAATAATTAAATAGATCTTTCATGGAACATGAAGTTAGCAATTTTTTTCTAAAAATGTTTGGATTATGTTTCTATTTTACAGGTATAATTCTAACAATATGTATATACATGTATTTGATCTTGATCATTGCAGAAAGGTGAAACTATTATTGTGACAAAAATGAATTCAAATGGACTCTGGGAAGGCGAAGTGAATGGAAAAAAAGGAATGTTCCCATTTACCCATGTGAAATTTTTAGATGACAATTCTGAGGATGGGACATAACAGGAGCCTTGCTAATGTTAACTAATTACTGTCTATTAATAGTGCTGATGTAACAATATGGAGTCTGGGAGTTGTCTTCCCTGGTGGTGCTGCATTACTAATCTGAACCAAAAACCAGAAACAGAGGGCGTTGTTTCAGTAGGCTTGTCAAATTGTTTTCTGTCAATAAGCTTGTCCAGAAAGTGTTAAAATGTTTTTGGGCAAGGTCTCCATTTGGAAATTATGGATCAAATCTTTATTATGCTTTACAGAATCATAAGATGTAGACGAGTATCAAAAAAGTTAAAAAAAATTCTAATTTAGAAAGTGTTTTCAGAATTCATTCAGAGATACATGTAAATCAATATGTTGTTTAACAGTTTAAGAATGGGTCACAAAACGTTTGTTTTATATGGTTAAACAATCCTACTACATTTAATGATAAAGCATGTACGAGGGTCATTCAAAAAATACGTAGACAATGCTTCTCATCGTCATATGATTATTACAAGATTATCGATCAACACATTTTTGTAAACATAAACATTTATTTTGTCGAAGTGTGAAGTTTCATTCCATTTGATTAAACAGAACTCACGTTAGCCAAAATTAAAAGCAACATGTTTTGTTACCACGGAGCACGGTTAACCAGTATTGTAACGTCAAAAACAACGCTGAGAAAGTTTGCCAAAAGTATACACATTTTTGTTCTTTCAAACACGGTTTGTTGCGTCTTCTCCATTCAAAACAATAATCCACAATACTTAACACCTGGTTTGCTAACAATTGTACAAATATAGCTTGAATTAGAATGTTATTGTTTTCAAATTCTTTGATTTACCATGCAACTTTATTATTTCTGCAACATTGAAGCACATATCACGTTCAATGACGTTCCTAACTATTTTGACAATATTTTTAACTTTAACCTGTTTCTTTGCAGACAATCCATCGTCCGATTCAAACTCGCAACCACTCAAAAAATTGTATTTTCAACTAAATACAAATACACAGATTTTTTTCTATACAAATTCTGAATTATAAGGATTTTTTAAGCTTGTAGAAAAAGTTTCCCGAATGTAAAGTCTAATTTTATTGCTACTTGCTGCTCCGTGACGTCCTACAGCGTCATGGTTTTTTGCCTTTTTTAATCAAGTCCATATGTATTTAGAAGCTGATATCTTTTAAATGGAACGAGATATTACATAACCTGATTTCATTTTAATTAATGCAGCAATACTTTATTTAAACATGTAAATTTTATTTCGATTCAGCTCCATTTATTAGAGGTATAGCTGTAAATACTATAAAGTGAAAATTAGAAAATTTCTAAATTTTGACGGTGCTCCGTGACCCCATTTTTGCTGTTCTAAATCCTTGGTAATTTTAATAAATATGAGAATACATTCCAATTTTTTTACTCAAATTATTTGAATCTGTTGTTAAAATATTTGTACCAAATTTGGATATAATATGACGTTAAATAAAAAAGTTAGGACAAAAGTCTACGAACTTTTTGAATGACCCTCGTACATGTATGTATTTGTTATATCATATCAGTATTACAATGTTAACAATAGGTTAGAGAATATATACATGTATGTGTAGAATGTGTCAGTTTACAAGCCAAAAATTAGCGGTACAGTCGCCATGCATTCTCCTTAAAATAGCTCCCCTTCCAAAACTACAACGAAGGAAAACAGTTCATAGTTTGTATTCATTCTGACTAATTGTTGAAAATTTTCAGGTTTGCTACAAGCTTTACCCATCATGAGTCTGACATCCAGCATATATACAGGTTAAATTCCTTGTGGAAAAGTTAGCTTTCAGTTGTGACCTCGTACATGTATGTATGATACTGAATTTGAATATGTACATTGAATATTTTCACACAAAAAAGAAGCCATGTTTTTAGAAAATAACACATAAAGCTATTGCACTTTCTTTTGATTTGTTAATTTAGCATTTTGATACATTGAATTTCAACACAGAATTCTCAAATATTAAAGATATGTTAGGTGATTTGGAATTTCCAATAACTAATGGTTAGGTAATTAACTTGTACCGGGTATATCTTGAATCCTCCAATACCTGGATTTTTTTTTTTTTCGGTTCCATCAAGTACAAGATAACGAGGTACGATTGTAATTTTTCCCAGAATTTGTAAACTGCCATCAAAGCAAGCTTTATTTATATACTATTAAATATGATATGAGTAAATCTACTCAACAGAAATACATGTAAAATGAGGTTCCTACATCAGTGCATAATAAGATCATTTAGAATCTTTAAAATAATAATGAGTAGTCTATTAACTTTTGTGCTCTTTTTTCTTACTTAGGTGTAATATGTTCCACAGCCTATTATGTATTTAAAGTGTTTTATATTGCTGATTTAAGTGTTCTAATGTTTAGCTGTTCACTTATAAAAGTCATGTAGTGCAATGTATAGTGATATATGTGATAATTAGAGTACATGGTACGTACTGAGGAAGAATGAATGTTAGTTCTATCATCCATGTTTTAAGTTAAACCATTTGTTTCTGTGGCTATTAATGCATTAATATTTTAATGTATTTGGACCAATGCTTCTGATATCATTATTTTTCGTAAAATTTTATAATATTTTCTCATGACTGTTTATAACATTGTTAAAAGAAATCGCCAGAGACTTGCTACATGCTAAATGATGCATGTAGTACATGCATGTTCTTAAGAATTAATGTTACCTCAAAATGTGCTTATAAACTCCAATTTGTCCAATGCAGAAAAAAATAACCAGATACATATAGTATAAAGAAAACAGATACACGTAATATAGATTATGTAGAGCATTGCTATGAAGTGGACTTGATTTTACATGAAGAAATTCATCATAATGAAAATAATCAAGTTTCTAATTAATTTTACATTTTTGACAATGAACTTATAATAAATGGATGATAAATCATGAACGATATTTTGTGGATCATGTAAAAATCAAGCATTCTGTATAGGTTACATCATAGAAGCCGAGTAGTATTGATTATATCGTTTTCATGGGGCATGGAAATCAAGATTTACGCCCCATGAAAACGATATAACCAATAGTACGAGGCGTCTATGATGTAAGCAAATTGTCGCATGTCTGATGACGTAAATTTCATTGAGAGTGTCAAAATTCAATAAAAAAATATTCAGCGTGTCATGAACTTAAGATTCATTTCAAGCAAGCTCTCCAACATGTCGGACATTCTTAGTGAATTTGATTTGACTTTTTAACTGAGTTTTAAGGTTTTGACAATTTATCTTCGAGCCAGGCACTCAACAAATATGAAATCACAGAAGCAAATATCAAGGAGTTGAACTTTCTGAAGTTTGGAGATAATAATTACCGTAACTTCCAAAATTTCAAAATGGATTAATCTTTTGAACGACTGGGAACTTTCAACCGAGTTAAATACACATATTTTAATTTAGTTAAAGGCTAAGAAATAGCTTAACATGTTCATTTTACTGTAGTTACAAACTTGTGAAATAAATTCAGTTTTTTTTCTCATGACCTGATTTCTGCCTCCTGCAGTAATATATGAGGGGACGTGGAAAGTATTATCGCATATATATGTGATATGGGATATATCACCACAGAAAGATCAAAGAAAATCACCGCAGATATGCGACAATTGCTGAATATTTCAGTGTTATTAAAACTTTGTATAAATCTTAAAATTAGATAAGTTTTCTATGTTTTGAACTGCATTTTTTATTTGATATTTGTTATCAAACAGAGTAAATAAATGTATGTGAGATAAAACAAACTAGTATTTTGATTGCAGTATTCCTAAATAATACTGTGTTATAAGAAACCAATTTTTTGCACTGTTCAATTTAATTAATTTAAGATAAATCCATTTTCATTCAGAAAATGCTGTAACACTGTTGCTGAATAACTAGTTCTTGAATAAAACTTCATATGCATACTATCTTGTTTCGTATATATGGGTTGTACTACATTCCCAGTTCTTGAAAAAAAATCCAACCAAAATTCTTAGTTCTTGAAGAAAAAATTCCCCGCTAAATGATTAAGAAGAGCTTTGTGTTTGCCTGTTCTATGTAATTCCTCAATAATAATGAATGGGACTTTCACAAAGTCTTCACTACACTGTGCTCTTTTATTTGATCAGACCAATTTTGCTATACTACTTTACCTCGAATGGGATTCATTGGAACTGGGAAGTAATTTACAGGTGATACCAAGGAATTTGCCCTTATAAGCTCAGTTGCTCACAGTACCCCTAAAAATCTCACCTGTCAGAGCTAAAGCCTCCTGAGCTTTAAAAAAATTATGAGTTATCCAATTTCAACCAAGCTGATCATAGAGCACCCTTTGGTGAAGGAAATGCAAATAATTTCAAATAAAGGGACATGGCTTCTTTATGGAGAGATATTTTTAAAGAATTCATTAAATTAAATGGAATCTTATTTTTGAAAGCTTCAACACAGAGAAGATACACATCACATAGAATTATAACCCTCTGACAGGGGCAGACATGGTAAAGGTGGACCATTTTCTGCTCATCAGTAAATTTTATCGTAGACATTTTGATACTAAAAGCTGCATTGTTTCATTTTCTGTGTAAATAAACCATGATTAAGTCAGCACTCTTCTGATTCTGCTTAGGATAAAAAAAAAAAACAATCTGTCAATTGTTTTAATATAATAATTGATCATTTTTGAAATCTATATTATATGATCGTCAAAAGACCTTGGTACAGAGTACATATCAATATTTCATTTCTGTAAAATGTTATATTGACCTTAATACTATTATCACAATCTTTAGCAGAATTTCTCAGAACAAGCTACTAATATGGCACAGTTATACATTGTAATAATATTTCTAATTTCCTTCTACAACTGAAATTTAAAAAAAAAAAAAAAGGAAAACTCATTTATAGTTATGCTTATATCACGTATCCCAATGATGTTTAAGATTATTTTCTTATCGCAACATCTTTTACTGGTACATGCATACTGCGGAATGTCATGGCATCTAATTCTTGTACTGGATGACTTTTATTTGTCCTGAATTATAACACCCTACCCACAACCTCCCCTCACTGTCCACACTCAGGCCATCAGGGACATCCAGCCCACAATTATCCACACATCTCAGTAGCTGTCCGTTCTGACTCAACAGGTGTAGACATTCATTGCTCCCGTCCACCACAATGATGCGACCCGTGGAGTCCGTCATTATCTGTCTGGGACTGAACTTGAACATCGCTCCTGGTGGTTCCTTGTTGTATCTAAATACAACTCTCCCTTTCCTATTTACAGCTACTACGACTTCAGCATTCTGATCAGCGGCCACTATCTCTCCATTGTTGTTCTCCACCACATACACTGTGTACTCCCCTCCTTGATAGATTGGGTCGCCGTGCTCATCTTTCTCTATTTCCTGTGTCACCCCCTGCCCCTGATAACGGACTATTTTACACTGCTTGTAATTAGCGGTATGAAGAGTTACTAGGATGTCCCCTGACCTTGTACAACACAGCCCCCCTGGATACCAGTCCACAGGTATAGTGATCAATGTCTCTGTCTTCCCATCTCTGACAACGTTCACAGTTTTGCTTTTGACATCACTATATACCAATTCTCCCCGATTGGTTACTGTGATCTCAAATGGATAACTTTTACATGTAGTGGTGACCGTGCCTACAACTGACCCACTCATGTCAACACAGGTCAATACACTGTCTTCACAATTAACCCAAGCTTTATCTGTTCCTACACAAACCACTTTATATAAGTTTGTAATATTTGTTGGAATGGTTGCAATCAACTTGGCTTCTCTTAAGAATTCCTTAACAGATAAAAAGGAGGCTTCATCTGTCAGACTGGATAGTGATGTCTGTGTCAGTGTAGCCTTGTATTCTCCTAATTCTATGCTGAGTTCTCTCCCTTGGACTGTGTTTGTTTGGAGAGAGGGCAATGGTAAATCAAGTATTTGTGGAATGTTTCTGTATTCCTTCAGTTTAGATTGGTAATTGTTGACCTCAGAGACTTTGTTGGACTTCAGGATTTCTTTGTTTTCTTGAACAGTTTGGATCATACTGGAATTCTGACTTCTGAGTTTGGCCTGGCATAATTGTAGAGTTGTGAAATGATGATCTTTGAGTGACTGGATCAGGGATTCCATTTTGTTAAAGATGTTGTCCACCTCTAGGTGCCATTGTTTTCTTTGATCAGTTGCCTGTTTTTCAATATCTGCAAAGTGAACCACAGAAACTGACAGATTGTTTTCTACATCTGTATCTAATGCTGAATTTTTGGAAATTATGAGCTCAATCTCTTCATTTTCTCCATTAATTTCTTCTTTCTTCCTGACAATAATGTCCACCATGTCATCAAACTCATGACCTCTGTGGTTCGGACCAGTAAGACATTTGATGCAGACTGGGACATCACACTGTTGACAGTGGGCCTCACATCTCTGGTGGGAATGAGATGTACACTGAGGGAATACAAGCTGTACTGTACGCTTTGTGAAAGGAACAATGTCATGCTTCATGGACTTGAGGCTCTTGACATGTTTGTTGATGCAGTCTTCACACAGACCGACTTGGCAGCTGTTACAAAATTGCTGGACAGGCTTGACACAAAGGTCACAGGTTATGACCTCCTGACCCTGGACGGAAGCCATTGTTGATCCCATACACCAATCAGACCTTTGAATAAAAACAGACACAGGTCATAATCAGGAATTTGTAATCATTGAATCAATTGTTATGTATTGTTTGTATGATAAAAGAATCGGTGTAACCTCTCTGATTACAAATAGAGAGAGGAGATATTTAAACAATAAAATGCTTTCTTTGTTTGTTATTACTGGAATGAACGGAAGCAGCTGTTGCAGAAAAAATACATAACCCACTTACGCGGGTTATGTAAATTTTTTCTGCAATAGCTGCGACCGTTCATTCCAGTAATAACAAACAAAGAAAGGCATTTTATTGTTTATATTTATATCTGTTTAAATAATTATTTAAAGTAGGATTAAAAAGATTAATTATTGTATTAATGATACGAGCGTCTTTATACGTTTCATTGATGGAACAGCAACTGATCAAGAAATCTGTACAAGCGACATGCCGACTGTAGTTCATGCAGTGATAAACGCAATGGGTTTTCTTAAGAAATAAAGGAGAAAATATTCAGCGGATGTAAATATGTTACAATACGGTAATCACCTGGATAGACAAAGTTAAAGTCCAGACACTTTACAATAGAACTTACGACTAAGTCCAAAAACTTCAGGTAAATAATTTAAACAGTTATATCACTTGTAAACGGCGCTTGCATTAGCCACACCCCTAAAGCATAGGTAATCAGAGATTACAGAGCTCACCCCCATGAATGTTTCGTTGAGTTAGGCAAAGTCTAGCGTTAAGCTAATAATCTAGTGGTGTACATCCAAAGATGCAACAATTCTGCTATTTTGATCTGATAGGGCTTGCAGTTACTTGGGAATAGAATTATCCAAAACTTAAAACTAGTCACTCTAGTCACTCATCCAGAAAATGTAATTCAAATCCAGCATCTAAAGCAAGATCTATCGTTGCATCATCCATGCAATTTAGGTCAACATAGGGTTCATAGTTATTTGGAAATTGGACCTCAACCAAAAACTTTAACCTGGTCACTCAACCAGAAAATGTAGGTCATATCCCGCATCCAAAGCAAGCCTGGCAGAATGCATCCCTAGATTATCATCCATGCAAGTTTGGTCAACATAGGGCTTACACATGTAGTTACTTGGAAATGAGACTTGCATCCAAAACTTTAACCTGTATCAAAAATGTTTACCTGCTCCAAAAACATCAGTTTACATGGTTTAGTCATTTCTTTGCCAAAATTGCAGCATCTGAAACCTTGACTGCTGCTGGTACAATGAAACACACTAGAAGCATCCTCTATTTATCTCTGATTCATGTAGGGCATAGAAGTTCTTAAAAAAGAATACTGTACCAAAACTTCTACCAGGTCAGAACTGGGCGAGAACATAGGCGCTTGGTTTCAGGATGGTGTATTTTATGTATCATGTGTTTTTCTAGGTGTGACTGAATACCCTCATCAAAATAAAAATAACCAGAAGTCTCTGTCGAGACTGTAGCTCTACTGGTTTGGACTTATAACAAAGGATGATTAAAGAAGCCATTGCCATTAGACCAAAACTGTAGAAGGAGTATCGTTTTAAAGGAATTTCACAGATATTTCTATCTTTAGTAACAATGGCAACACTGTTCATCGAAATTGAAAACCGATGCACTATTTTATGTATCTTGGTGTAGTCTACTTGTGTGCCAAGTTATATTAAAACCAGACCAAATTTGTAGGAGGAGTAGCGTTTTAAAGGAATTTCAAAGAAATTCTATTTTAAGTAACCATGGCAACACTGTTCATCAAAATCAAAAACTGATGCTCTATTCTATGTATCTTAGTGTAGTCTTCTTGTGTGCCAAGTTATATTAAAATCAGATCAAAACTGTAGAAGGAGTAGTGTTTTAAAGGAATTTCACAGAAAATTCTATTTAGTAACCATGGCAACACCATTCACTGAAATCGAAAACCGATGCACTATTTTATGTATCTTAGTAGAGTCTACTTGTGTGCTAAGTTATATTGAAATCAGATCAAAACTGTAGGAGGAGTAGCATTTTAAAGGAATTTCACAGAAATTCTATTTTTAGTAACCATGGCAACACCTTTCATCAAAATCAAAAACCGATGCACTATTTTATGTATCTTAGTGTAGTCTACTTGTGTGCCAGGTTATATTAAAATCAGATCAAAACTGTAGAAGGAGTAGCTTTTTAAAGGAATTTCACAGAAAATTCTATTTTTAGTAACCATGGCAACATCATTCATCCAAATCATATACCAATGCACTATTTTATGTATCTTGGTGTAGTCTACTTGTGTGCCAAGTTATATTGAAACCAGACCAAATTTGTAGGAGGAGTAGCGTTTTAAAGGAATTTCACAGAAATTCTATTTTAAGTAACCATGGCAACACCGTTCATCGAAATCAAAAACCGATGCACTATTTTATGTATCTTAGTATAGTCTACTTGTGTGCCAAGTTATATTAAAATCAGACCAAAACTGTAGGAGGAGTAGCGTTTTGAAAAATTGTTTACAGACAGACAGACAGCTAGACGGACGGACGACGAACAACTTACTATCGCATAAGCTCTTCTGGTCTCTGACCAGTAGAGCTAAAAATTTGCTGAAATTAGCACGTTTTTTTTTAAATGTTGTATTAACTGTATATAAAAAGAGTAAAGGTGTGTCACTCTCCATCTTGAAAATCGGGGTACCCCAGTTCACACATAATTTTCATCTACATCTACATTTTTCCTACCAGTGTCGGGTGAGATCTAGTTTCAAAAATGATTGAATAACGCCTTTCCAACATCTGCCGATTTGAACTTGCCGTAAAAAACATGCAGTAAACCCAAAATGTCCTCGATACCTAGCACAGAAATTGAAAGCAACGGAAGTGCCGATTTCTAACGAGGAAAACTGCAGAGGCATCCGGAATTACATGGAAAATCTAGAGAGGTCAGAAACTGCGCCAAATTTGTTCTCTCTAAATATTCCATGTAATTCCGGGACGCCTCTACATCTTTCATCGTTAGAAATCGGCACTTCCGTTGCTTTCGGTAAACAGGTGCAAGAATCGAGGACGTTTCGGTTCTCTACGTTTAAAACTGCATTTGTAGGTCAAAAGATGATAGGGTATAGTCATTCAATCATTTTTGAAGCTAGATTTCACCCAACACCGGTAGGAAAAATGTAGATACAGATGAAAATTATGTGTTAACCGAGGTACCCCCTGATTTTTAAGATGGAGAGTGACTCTCCTTTACTCTTTTTATATACAGTAAATATGACATTTTTAAAACGTGCTAATTTCAGCAAATTTTTATTCTTATTTTGATGAGGGTATTCAGACACACCTAGAAAAACACAGTATCATACACAAAATACACCATCTTGAAACCAAGCGCTTATGGGCCAGAAGAAACCTCTTACCTCTCTAGATGCCATTGTGATTGATGACATACAGTAGGGGTTATGAATCCATAAATCTCTGTATCTTAAGTTTAACAAATTATCAACCAGATGTCATTATTGTCATATAATATATTAGACCCTGCAATACTTTGCAGTTAAAAATTGCGGAAGGTTAACATTTTGCTACCAAAATATCTTGAATCCGGGGTTAATGAATTATAGCCACAATTTTATATATCCACCAGCCTTGTTCTTGAGATTTTTTAATGACCCCAGCATCTTTTTGTCTAGTTAGAATAATCTAACTGTGTCTCGGTACAAGCCCTCACCACAGTTAGAATACCACCCATATACTCGTAATGTAGCAAAAAATTGCAGAATCGCACCGAAACGATTTTGAAGGATACAAACGGATTTGCACTGAAAATAACTTGCAAATTAATCATAACAAACCTTTTTGAGATTGCTTATGCCTTTTATCCCAAAAAAATAATCCATTTAAATACGAAAATCCAATTCATTTTCTCAACGTTTTTCTCTCGATTCAAATTACCTCCATGTTTACATTCGGAACTCTCTAGATTGTTCCTAGTAAATGCACTATGCGAGTTATCGCCCGTGTTTCTTTCTGCTACATTACGAATACACGGAACGAATTCTATCGTTAAACCGGGTCCGTAGGACAATATCATTTTAACGATAGAACATTCTATCTACTTTTTGTCTTTTCTTCATTACCTCCCCTTGTGAAGAGACTTGGTCCTTTAAATTATCAATTTAAACTCCCCTTTTATGGACCACATGAGAATCAAGTCTGCCTGAATTTTCCCGCGTAAAATGGGAGCACATATTAGCGTCTCCGTGGCGTGAACATGGTGAAAATAACTGAAGGATTAAAGTATCACCTTTAACGAAGAAAGTTTAAAACAAGATGATTACCTGTCGACTCTTCATTCAGTGAAAGGAGACTAAGATCAGAGGCGTAGTCACAAACTTAAAAGTGGGGGGGCTCAACCCCAGAAATTCTTTGACAAGCAAAAAAAAAAAAAAAAAAAAAATAAATTTCCCCAAACACGAAAATCCTATTTCGTGGGGGGGGGGGGGGGGGGTAGAGGCCAAATTTTTCAAAGGCAAGTTAATTTCAAAACCAATTGTACAAGGGTCAAAAAGTGGGTGGGGATCCATTCAATATTTCCTATAATAAAGGTAATGTTGGGGAAAAATAGCTGTGATTTTGTTCTTCTTTAAAAAGTGGGGGGGCACAGACATACTCTTGCCCCCCCAGATCTGAAAGTGGGGGGGCTAGTGCCCCCGCTGCCCCCCCTGTGACTACGCCTATGAAGATCCCGCCTATAAAATCTGAAACAGCTTGTAGTTCGACTTCGTGATAACATGAAAGTATGGTGGGCTGTGGGCTGTCTTATTGCAGCTGTATTGGGTGTTGCTAAAACGCGGAAACGAAAAGTATTGCTTAGTTTCATATTTCACAGGTGCTTGTGGACAGGAACACCCCCCGAATATACACCCTGGATCCAAAGATTTTTTTTTCATCTTTTGTTCATAAATTTGTCTTCTAGAACACATTCACATTGTATTCCATATGAAAAAAAATAACGTAGAATTAACGTTTTATTCAAAAATCATACCTTTTTTTTTTTTTCATTGGTGTATATTCGGGGGGGGGGGGTCCTGTCCACAAGCACCTGTGTCATATTCACTAAAATTCCTGACATAGGAATTAGGGAGCAGAAATCTATATACCCTACATACCTCGGTATCACTGTATACAAAGTGCTAATCGAAAATCTACTTGATTTGGATCACTAGCTATATTGCTTTGGGTACTCTGATGCATTATGGGTAAAAAAGAAAGTTCTGCAAGCAAAAATGGGTAAAAGTAACCTAAGAAATTAGGAAACTTATTAAATCTTTGTAGAATCAATGTAAATATATTTGAGGAAATTTTTAAGTTGAAACATGTTAGAAATTCGATACCGTTCTCATTTACTAAGTTAAAATGCTATTTTCACTCATTTTGAATTATTTCAATTGTTCTTAATTTTTTCAAAGTATATTCTGTTGTAAAAGTTATTGTGTATAAGTTTTCTCCTCAATTCATCCACGAAACATCGTCTGATTTCTATACATTACGCTTTTTTGAGAAATTGAGCTATTCTTGTTTTGAGTGAATGCTATTATATGTTTGCAACATATTTTTGCGATTGCTATACTTTTTTTCGGATCCTTTTTGTGATTTGCATTAAATCAAGATTTATTGATTTTTGATAAAATTATTGTGATTTTAACAGTTTTGAAAACATATTGGCACTCATAATCACAAGAGAAACATTTATCAGTCAAAAGAAGTTAAACAGAAATAAACAGTTATAGAATTTGATGAAATGTGCAATCATTGCTGGTGTTTGTGCTATACTTGATTTGCATTTTGTCGCGATTGATACAGAAATGCTATGTTTGATTTGCATAGAATACTTCTTGAAGAATGGTGGCTTATATAGGGGAGGAGGGATATAATCCAGAGACACTTTCTCAAATTTATGTCTTTAAATAACTTACAATGTATTGATAAATACACGTTATATATTTTCACTAATGTTTTAAAGGTATGTAAAAAGAAAAATAAAGGCTTCACAAACTACTAGTATTCGAACTCTCTCCAAAGCTCATGATAGGCGTGAGAGTGAATGCGTTAACCACTATACGCTACGGTGTCTTCTTGTTGGTTGTGTGTCAGTTTGCTTTAAAAAAATGAATTGTTGAGACAAAAAATATTTTTCCACCTATTATTTAATTTATCCTGGTTCGTTTTTTTTTTTTTTGGCTTGCTTCTTTCACCCAACTTTTAGACCTTTGTTTTATACTAAATTTGTTCACGAAATGCTCCGTTTACTTGATCAATTCATAGAGCTCACCGATCAACAAGGAATGCTTACTCCTCCTAAGCACCTGTTCCCATTTCTGGTATTTCGGAGGGGGGGGGGGTCCGTATTTATGCCCTGCTCACATATTTGTATTTGTAAATTTTTCGACATAAATCAATGCTTATTATCCCCACTTTTTTAACATTCCAGAAATATTCGACTTTTAAATAGAATGGGTCCAGACTCCATTTAGAAAAAAAAAACACAGTGGGTTTACTTTTCCGTAAAAAAGCACAAAACTTAGTATAGAAACCTGACCCATTCATATTTAGAAATAAATTCTTATGGCTGGAATCGTTTCATATTAACGTACCCATTTACCACTAAATAAGTTTAAAAAACAATTTTCAATCAACATTTCTTACAGTACAATACTATTATATGAATCAAATATGTTGAAGATGACATTACCGACAACATAATTTTAGAAAAATCAAACTTTTTCGTCATAGAGCGGGTGATTGTCCTCGCCTTATTCACTTTCTCTCTCTCTCTTTTATAAATCTATGATAACGAGATTATAATGCAACTTAAGTAATATTTCACCTATTTTCACACTATCATCAGATATCAGAACTTAAAGCTAAGAATCTGAAACAGAGTCTTTGAAAATTAACGAAATTCAAAAAATATATAGTTACGGAAATTAATTGACTATCAGGGATATGCTTTGATTTTTATGAAAAAAGTTCCATGCATTTCTTCGAGAGATATGGTACCCGTTTGTTTTCTTTTTATTTCATGAAAACATTTTTTAATGTCCCATGCAATCTCTTCTTAACGCTTATTTGGATGAATTGGAATTTGTAAGTGAACGAAGCGGCATTAAGATTTGAAGCTGAATGCATTTTAATCATTGTGTTTTCTTATCAAAACTTTGACGACATTAGAGTTGTTTCCATTAGAAAACTAGTGCTAATTGTAACGGGAACCGTTACAGATGTTCCCCAAACGCTCCCCAACTCCTTTCTGGTGACATATTCCCTGTAAGCTTCATTAAATAAAACAAACTCTGTGCATTTTTGACTTTAACGTTTTCTCAGAAGGATACCAATTATATTCAAATTTTAGCATTGCACCCGCGCGCATGTGAATGCATGTGCGCCGGTTATGATCATATCATCTTGTCTACACTATCTATATATTTTAATATACAATTTATTAAAGCATTCAGTCCAAATTATGAAAAATCACTCTTTCAAGTGTATTTTTCATTTCACTCGTTCCAAATGCACGCACGTGCGTGCACGTGCATGATGACCATACCTTCTTGTAGGAGTCCCTTATATCTATCTTCTAAATCCCATCCTGTTTGGTTGAAAAACAAGGGAGTTATAGCCATTTCAAGTTTAAGCCTATCAGATTGCAGCACACGTGCATCAGCGTGATTTCATGATTTTTTCTCTAAATCATATTGTAGGATATCCTAATGCATGACTATGTTTTAAATTTCAAAGCATTTCGTCAAAAAAACTAAGGAGATATAGCCATTTAAAGTTTCAGCCAATCAGACTGCAGCACGCGGGCATGCGCATGCTTTCATGAAAATTCTTATACATGTATATCATGCTGTAGATCTTCATAATGTAGTTCTATGTTCAAAATCTCAAAGGATTATGACAAGAAACAAGAGAGATATTGAGACTTTAGTTTCAGCCAATCATAGCGAAGCGCACGTGCATGCGCGTGAGATCTTACTTTTTTGACCATGTCATTTTGTCCATGCTTCTAATATATACTAAAAATATGAGTTTCATAGCATTTCATCAATAACTTAAATAGTTACGTCTGTATCAATTATATTGGACATTTCTCGTGTTGCACGTGCGAGCTCTTGCAAGCACATGTGCATGCACATGCTTTCATGATAAATCTTATATTACAGGCTGAAGACCTCCCTAATGTATGACTATGTTCAAACTTCAAAGGATTTTATCAAAAAACAAAAAAGATATTGAAACTTTAGTTTCAGCCAATCAGAGCGAAGCGCACGTGCATGCGCGTGCGATCTTGCTATTTTGACCATGTCATCTTGTGCATACTACTAATATATCCTAACATTATAAGTTTCAAAACATTTCATCACAAAATAGAAAAATTATGGTTATATCCATTATATATTGGTCATTTTAAGTTTTGCACGTGCGCGCTCTTGCAAGCACGTGCGCGCAAAATGACCTTGATTCCGCAAATCTACATAACATGCCTATTTACCCTAAAAAGGTTTCACCTAAGTCGGATGTGTAGTTTACAAGAAGACTCGCGTACAAAATTTTCCCAGGAAGAAAAACAATAAGAATAATAATAATAAGAAACAGAGTAAAAACAATATGTTCCCCAACTTCGTTTGGGGAACATAATAAAAAGATACTTTCACGAAAGGCCACACTACTTTTTCTATAATTAATACAAATACATATGTTTTACACTCACTGACTGAGCATAAAACGCTCAAGGTGAGCATATGACACATGGACCTCCTATGGACTGGACCAGGCTGAAGCTAGCAGCCAATAACAGCAGCCATTAAGCGCGTAGAAGCTAGCAGCCAATAACAGCAGCCATTAAGCGCGTAGAAGCTAGCAGCCAATAAGGAAATTCATCAAAGAACTGAGAGTACTCAGACGCAGTACTGTTTTTAATAGGTTATTTTAGATAATTAA
>NW_026925752.1:0-10556 GCF_032062105.1 Saccostrea cuccullata
AAAAGGGGCCACAACCAAAATGTAAATCTTTGATGCTTTATATCTGGAAAGGGAGATATATTTTGATAAGCAATATTGAAAAAAAGATGTTCAAAATAATGTTCTGAACAATATGCAACCTTTCATTTTTTGCTAAACGTCCCCATTAAGGAGTTGAAGGGTTGGTCCCTAAATATTTCTTTTGCTAATAGCTTAAAAACGAAAAAGAATTTCTGAATAGTTATTGAACAAAAAAATTCAAAATCTTAAGGTTTTTAAGGAAAAAAAAAAGGCCCAATTCCTAAAATTGGGGGCCTTTGGGGCAAAAGGCCGATTTTTTAAGTCTTTAATGTTCAATGTCTTTTTACAGATTGTTGTAAATCATTATTTTAGAATGAAAATTGCAATCAAAATCTTATCTCATCTCATCAAGAATTGGACAGAAGACCCACTCGTTGCTCGCAACGAGATCGTATCTAGTTATTATTATTATTTAATTGCTGAACCTGTGCTAAGTGCATAAGTATTTTGAAAAAAAAGAAATGCTTTTTTAATTCATTGAAGCTTTTATGTGTTCCCTTGTGGTATATACAACCCATGACATTCCAGTGGTGACAAATTTGCAGAGAACAAGAATATGATATGGAGTATGTGGAAGCTGACAGTGGTAAGCATTGTTTTGAAGCCCATGAAAAATTTTTAAAATCTGGTAGAGAGCATCTCTAAGGCTGTATTTAAAAAAAGTGATAAAAAACATTGGTCAATGCATACACTTATCCCTTTAATTCACAATAAAACAGAATTAGCTAAATGTCATTATCAATGCTTTGCTATTTTCTTTAAGATTGTAATTAAGGTATTTAACCCCTAATAATTTAAATTCAATGAAATTGAATGCATAACAGATATGAAGGCCTTGATTTCTTAGTTAATTTAAAACAATTCCCATTTATTACTATTAGTATGTATAGGGGGATGTGTCCTAATGTATGACCTTGAATTTTGGTTAGATATATTCCCATTCTTTTAATTAATAAAAAAAAATCATTAAAAAACATCACCCGGTTAAAAAATGGTTTTCAATTGTCATTCTATTTTAAATGTTTCAATGCATCTTTTTTCCGCAGGATTTTTTATTTTAAATTTAATGAATTTTTATTTTGAAAAAAAACACGCTTTCCCACATAACTTCAATGCAATCTTTGTTAAGTAACTACTGCTTAATTAATGAAATTTTATAATTTCCTTGCAGGCAATCCATTTAAACTATAAAATGCTTTAACATACTTTCAGAGTATTATATACTTGAGGGACATTTTAAGGTGAAGAATTTGTTCATATTAGGGATGGAAATCCTTAAATCCAATAAAAATCATTTGAAGAACTGCATTAGTCTTTACTGTGTATTTTACTTCCTGGTTAGAGACTTACAGAGATCACGACCACAGGTAGACTGCGAGCCTTTGAGGCATACCCATCACATTTTAGCTGTGTTCACGATACCAAATTGACTATTGTTCAATAGCAAAAACTTATAAGATAAGATAAGATAATATTCATTTAAAATCGGGGACATAACAAAAACATAAGCTCTGAAAATAGCTCTTCAGAGCTAATGTTTTTTTTGTTGAACCCCACTTTTAAAAAAATATTATCTTTCTTATCTTTTAAAGTTTTGTAAATGGACTTATATGCCCTGTTCATGCACCAAAAACATATTTTTATTATCATATCACACAAATACTTGACAATATGATCAAATACATATTCAATTAATTAAATAATTCAATTAAAAAATGACATTCATTGAGCGTTGTGTTAAAGAGGAACAAAACAACACATTTTGTACGGCTTTTTTAGACACCTTCCCATAATCTATGGAATCAATCAAAGCTTCAAATAATAAAACGCAATTTCTAAATATCATCAACTACATAATCAATCATATGCAGTCTTCAACCATAGACAAGGGTTTACTAATTGTAAGGTAATGGCAGCAATTTCAAAAACAATACCAAAGTAAATCAACGATAGTTTATTGAATTTTATTTTGAAAGCATATATTACACATTTAAAATAAAAAAAAACAAACAAACATAATATTTATTTTCAGGAAACTTATTATATCTTTTAAATGAATAGCATAAACATTTAAACCCGGAATTGTACATAAGTATAGATAAAATTCAATCAAATTCTTAATTCTAAAGCCATACGAGGTCCTTTAAAGCTTACAAGTATAAAACATTTCCTTAAGCTTCTTTGTTGGCCTTTTTTGGTATTAGCATTGCTTTTATCAAAATTAAAAAAAAATAAAAATAAATAAAAACTGATTTATTATCTATATTTGCATTTACTATTGCTATATTTTAAATGACAAATACATGTATTAACGTAAAGCAGCAGCGTTGTCTCATCAATTCTAGTTCTAGACCTAACGCAAACACAAGAGGTTGACAGTTCACCACCTGCAGAAGATCCAAAGGGAAGAAAGGAAGAAAAAATATTGGTCAACATTTCAATTTTAAAAGGCGAGCAGTGCAGCTGAGAAATCCAAATGAAAATAAATGATCATATGAAATACTTCAAATAAAAAATGAAACTAATTGTTTGTATGTTGTTAAACGCCCGACTGAGAATTTTTCACTCATATAATGATGCTAGCACTTGCCCGTAAGATCTGCAAATTTTGTTCAATACTCGGCACACGGCCATTAAGCAATGAGGGATGTTTTTTTGTGCCAACACCTACTGTGACACAATTTCAAACGTCTCATTCAATCCATCATCCGAGGGACGAGTAATTATTGAAAAACACTGATTTTCCGATAATACGATAAAACATTTGTAGCAATTGTTTTCCTTCACGGATGTTTTTTTTTTCAATCTAAATAACCAGATCAGTTTGAAAGGGTGATATAAATCGTACCATTTCTTATGTAGAAGACTTTTTATGCGAGTGATGCCCCTGGGCTTTAATTGTTTAGTACGTAGATGGCCTTAATTTTTACACAATGAAAGTTATCAAAATTAAGTTTTGACTATAAATTGTTTTATTATACGCCGTAATCTCAACCCGTCTGACGCCGTCCCTCCAGCCATCTTATATCTGCAACCCGTCTTATCCCAATGAATGAAATTTAATGAGACATTCACATATTCTATGTTATATAATGCAATTGTGCACCTCCTATTTTATTTTTGATCAGAAACATATTTCAAGATTTCCATTAGAAAAATGACTGTTTTTTTGTATCCTATTGAAAAATCCCCATCTCTTACCAGTAATTAAGCTTAAAAGTCATTGAAAAAAAAATCAAACTGGAAAGAGAGCAAACATATAGTCATGTGTTTTTGATGGCATTTCTCTACACCGCTTACACTGGCCTGGGGTCTACTCCGTTTACACTGGCCTGGGTGTGTACTCCGCTTCCTTGACCTTGGTGTCTACTCAGCTTACACTGGTCTGGGTGTGTACTCCGCTTACCTTGACCTTGGTGTCTACTCAGCTTACACTGGTCTGGGTGTCTACTCCGCTTACACTGGCCTGGGTGTCTACTCCGCTTACACTGGCCCTGGGTGTGTACTCCGTTCCTTGACCTTGGTGTCTACTCAGCTTACACTGGTCTGGGTGTGTACTCCGTTACCTTGACCTTGGTGTCTACTCAGCTTACACTGGTCTGGGTGTCTACTCCGCTTACACTGGCCTGGGTGTCTACTCCGCTTACACTGGCCTGGGTGTCTACTCCGCTTATACTGGCCTAGATGCTTTTTTGCTAATTGGGACAATCAAAAAACCCGTGACAAGTTTAGTGTTAAAATGATTGCATAACAAATGGAAAAACTTCAGCCATCATTCGACTAAATGATAATCTGTGATGGTTGAGGAAGGCTTTGCGCTGAATATAGAATTTGTTGACTTTGTATTGATGTCCTTGTTTAATTAACTTGTTTGTCAATAGTTTTCTTCATTTCGGAAATGATTCGTACGTTGAACATGTTCTTGTGTACCAAATTAGCTCGTAGCTATAGACTTCACGTAAGAGTGAAAATTATATCGATACATGAATAAGTGTAGTAGAAGTATATGGAGATAACGAACAGTATTAATATCGAAGTTCATAAATCAATACAAAATAGGAGCAGAGCAAACACGGACCTCCGAAACATGAGGGGGGATAGGTGTCATGGACGATAAATACGTTGATGTCATCACGTTTATCAAAAATTGTTCTTATGCTATATTAACGTCTTTTGCAAGTAAAATTCCTAAATGAAACAGATTTGACAGACTCTTTTATTTAAACTTTAAAGCGATATAACGAATCAATCTTTTTTCCAATTGAATTTACACGGTAATTGTTTAATCAGTCACATCTTTTTCATTGAAAATTATTCTTGTTGAAAATAATTCGGAAACGTTTTGTTTCTTTACTTTTTTAAAGCTAAAAATTGCAAAAACAAACCTATTGACAAATCTGCAAACATCTATTGCTCAGTTGTTTTTTTTTCTTTAATATTGGATACAATTTAATCGGTGCAAAAAGATAAGTCATACACGACAAACAATCATAGAAAATGAAAACCAAAATGATTTTGAACTATTATATAAATATTGGATTCCGAAACTTCATTAGAATCCTTAAAAACAAAGATTCAATGAAGCGCATTGAAGTGGTAATTTTTTTTTGGTTGGAAAGTTTTGGAGTTTCTAATCGGACGTCATTTTTTACTTAATGACACGCCCATTTCTTTAGAAACATGAAAGAAATATTTTTGTGATACTTAAGGACACACCACTTTTTGTGACTAGCAACATGATATGTATTAAAATGGAGCTTTTAAAATAATTAGAAGAGAAAGTTAGAGACTATCTGCTTCTGTAAAACACGAATTGCAACGAATACGTACACATTTTTGAATTAACCATGTGTGTTCGAGTTACCACAACACATGTTTCGGTCGAACAAGTGTTTACTGGGTGTTTATTTAGACCGTCAATTCGATTGGCTAATTATAATATATTTATGGAAAACCTGTTCTACAGGTATTCGAATAAACAATTTGACCGATTTAACCCTTTCTAAAGAAATGGGCGTGTCATCATATGGCAATTAACGTTCTAAAGATGGTTCAAAACGTTCCATTCGAACGGAAAATTCTATCACTTCAATGCTCGACATTGTAAATAGCGGGTCCAGTAAATGTACAACCAAGCCTCTTTCATTACTCCTCACTAAGATATTAATAGTTGTGAAGGGAAAACTTCAAAAGTATTTTGCAACAATATATTTAAGAAGTGGTGTTAATTAGATATGGATACTTAAAAATCAGAGGGACTTTTGGACAATTTGAAATCACAAGATTTTACTTAAACCAACAGCATTAAAACTTACTACTTTTCAAATTTATACGCAACCATTCCCCATGATAAATTAAACTCAAGGCTTTTCGATATCATTGACAACTGCTTTTTCAATAAAAACGGAACTCGCAAATTTACTTACCTTTACATTGGATATTTGCAACATTCTTTTTGTTAAAAACATTCTAATTGTACAAACGAGTACTCTGAAGTTGATATCTAAAAGATGTTTGAGTTTCTGATTGACAATATCTATGTTGTTTTGGAGACCAGGTCTTCCAACAATTTATTGAAATTTCCATGGGTATCAATTGCGCCCCGTTATTAGGAGACCTTTTTTTGTATTCATATGAAGCAAAATTGGTACAAATTCTTATGCGTGAAGAGAAGAAAACACTTCTTGTGGCCATCAACTCGACATTTAGATATATGGATGACCTATTGTCAATTAATGTTGTAATTTCAATACTTAATTCGATAGGATATATCCTGGAGAGCTTGACATAAAAGATACCATAGAGTCTCACACACCTGTTTCATATTTGGATATTTTAAATGAAGAAGACGTTAATGGTTATCTAACAACCAAGCTCTATGATAAACGTGATGATTTTATCTTTTCTACCGTCAATCCCCTTACTTATGCAGCAATATACATGTACCTTCATCACTTGCATACGGAGTTTATATATCTCAGTTTATTCGATACGCAAGAGCATGCTCTACGTATCAACGTATCAACAATTTCTAAAACGAGGTAAATTATTGACAAACAAGTTGATGAAACAAGATCATCAGCTGTCCAGTTTAGAGTCATCATTTCTTAAAATCTATGGTTGATACAATGACCTTGTCAGCAAATACAATTTATCACTGAGTCAAATACTGACTGACATTTTTTATACTAATTATTAGTCCATTATTTAAAACTCAATTGACGACGTATTTTTCGGTTATTTCCCGACCATAACAAGGAGAACACGATGGGTGTGACCCGTCGGCAGGGGATGCTCACTCCTCCATGGCATCTCATCCCACATCTGATGTTTCGGAGGTCAGTGTTTGCTTTGCTCATGTTTTCTCTGTGAGTTTGACAAATCAACGCAATAAGTACTGTCTCTACTGGTAATTTTCCCATTTTTTTAAATTAAAAAAATGCAAAATGCATTACAGATCGATTTTTTAAATATCCTTGTCTTTTTTATCTTAAACATACTCTTTAAAACGTCACTTTACATCGTGAAATGGTGACTATCCCTTTGCTTTATGTTTCAAATATCTATAAAATAAATGACATTATTGAATAAAAACTTTAATTTTAAATAGATAAATATATATGCATCTTTTGTTACATCATTTTTCATGATATGACACCAAACACCGTTTAAGTAGGGATTTTAGCGAGGATTTAAATTTTGGCGTATTAGCGAGGGTGCTGTGATCGCTAAAATTGAATATCGCTAAAAATTATTTGCGTTTTATAAGTAATAGCTTCTTTAATGAGCATTTTGAAATCGCTAACACTACTTCTCGCTAAATATAAATACCAGATTTAAGGAGAAATCGATAGATTTGCGTCTAGCTAAAATTTCCACTTATAC
The DNA here is from genome assembly GCF_032062105.1 of Saccostrea cuccullata. Classification (NCBI taxonomy): domain Eukaryota; kingdom Metazoa; phylum Mollusca; class Bivalvia; order Ostreida; family Ostreidae; genus Saccostrea; species Saccostrea cuccullata. The sequence goes on from NW_026925752.1 coordinate 6,946, forward strand.
GGTATAAAAGATATGGATACTGTGAAATTACTTTTGGGATCAACCCTCGTACAAATTTGAAATAGAAATATGCATAAATACGCCCTACGGCGCAGGGATGATAACGTCAAAGTGTCTAAAACATCGTCACGTTTCATATTTGCTAAAAATCAAACTGGATAAGTCCCACTTAAATTAGGCATTCCATTGATTCACATACTTGAGTCTCCATAATATATTAAACAGTTGAGGAACCAATCTCGTACACACATGCGACCTTCTGAAGATTTATTAGCAAGTAACGGACAGTATTCTCACCATCGTTCAACTAATAGAGATTCTTCTATCGACGGTAGACAGTGACAGCGTCTTTTGCCATTACAATAGCAGTTTGTGCGTATGTTTTTTTTCTATCAGCGAACTCGATCAAAAAGACTTCGCTAAGAAATGTCCCATTTCAATTGTAAACTAAAGATCTGGTGATATTTTATATGTTTCCTTTCTTCTGTATTCATTTAAAGTCTCTTAAGGTGTTATTACAGCATCTAATTCAAACTAGCTCCTCTCCGGTGAGCCGTAACGTCATCAAACGTCGCCATTTTTCGTGCATTGTGTTTACCACTTTCCCATTTCAAATGCTCGGAAAATGCTAAAAATTAAGCAAATGCCTTCCGAAATTTTAAAAAAAGACGTCAAAATTGATTGTGAAATCGGATTAGAATAATGTTCATTCTTATGTATTTAAAACTTTTATTTCGAATTAATTTCTGTGTATTCTCTAATAGAGCCTTGGTTTTTGACCGTGTGCCGTAGGACTGTACCCTGTGCCAGTTCAAGCATTATCAAATCTTTATTTTTCTACGTATCAAAAAAAATTATGCACTAAATATAATGAATAAACATTTACTGAAAATTTTAGCGTAGTGCGCCCAGGCCATTCCTTTTCGAATAAAAAAACGATTTGTCAACGATTTTACCGGACAAACATCGTATATGTGTTTATCAAATAGAATTCAATCTTCAAAAAAAAAAAAATACAGGTCTCATTTGATAAATTGGCAAGGACTTCATTGATCCTTCTGGTAGAGGGTTCTGTATTCTTGTGAACATTAATTTACTTTTTTGGCCAATGTTGATTGATTGACTGTCGTTAAACAATCCATTTAAGAATTTTTCGATCACTAATTTAGCGATGTCACCATAGTCCAGGGAAGCGCTTCAAATAAGAATCTTTGCTCAGCATTCAGGACCATTGGGCAGTGAGGGGTCTTTACATGTATCTTTCAAACACCTGCCGCAATACGGGGCCTCCGTTTTTTTCAAAACTCGTCCAAAGGAACCGCAGCTTTCACTTCAAAGTGGCAACTACTTGGCAAAAGAACAAATTAATGCTACCTATTTTTTTTTATGACTTAGGTCAGTCACAGCAATGGTTTGAACCCACGACCTTCCGATCACAGAGCAAGCACTGTACTGGATTAAGCTACTATGACCGAGTAACCAATGTTAATGCTTATCCCGCTTCAGACAAATTTGTAGATTGCTGATTGGATAAAAGCTGATCACATGACGCCCTGAAATTTTCCGTATTACTCTCCCTCGAGGCGTAATATGAAAATCGGGCACGCGATTCCGTTCGCAGAGTTGTTATTGTAAATAAAAATGGCGGCTAAGACACGGTTCACGTAGGTAGTTTAGTTAAATTTCTTGTAACTGTAACGATATTTTATGTTGATTGTTATTGGATTAAAACTAAACATTTTCAAATATGCACAAATATTTTTTTTTATATCGATAAACATGATAAAGGTCTTCAGCGGGATAAATTCGTAACACAGTCAGTTAGTGACCAAACGGATTCATACAGGGTGTAAAATGGAAATCCGTTTTGGGGACTCGGCTTCGCCTCGCCCAATAGGTTTTTCAATTTAACACCCTGTATGAATCCGTATTAGGTCACTAACTGACTGTGTAACAATATTACCTCCATAAAATACACAGCCAGTTAGATCGTTTTATCTTGAAAAACTCCATAATTAATAATGCGATAATGAGTGCGGTGACAAGCTACGCTATACAAAATAATAAATGTGATATATAATACTCAAATATACGAAATCGAAGAAAAAAAAAAAAATCATGAAAAAAAAATACCTATTTTCGCAGAGAATATAACACAAATTAAAGATATATGTGTAAATATGTATTATATAAATAGAATTACTTTGTAAATATCTAGAAACGTGGACAATAAACATGACAAATTATTCATTCTATATTCCCGGAAAAGGAAAATTTGGATCGTTAAATGAAGGGCCAAGCCCCCTTCCAAAGGGAGATAATTAAGAAAATACGAAAACAGAGTTTGGTCGGAAACGCTGAAACTTATGTGAAACTTATTTTAAAGCGCCCTGGGGTAGTTTGGATTCTAAATTGCTGAAATCTTGATCCTAGGGGTAGGACAGGTCCTCAATAAGGAATCCAAATTTTACATTGAAATATACATTTAATTCTTATTTACAAGAACCAAGGGGCCAGAAAAGTTCAAACTTATTTGAAAGTATATCGTAGTAGTGCAGATTCTAAATTTTCCAAATCATGATCCTGTCTATAGGGTTTGGCCACAAAAGGTATTACCAGGGGGATATCTGGTTTAGAATTACTCATGTGACCATTGTAGCCCATGGGCTCTTTTTTGACAATTTAAAATGAAAGATTATTTTATTAATAAATATTTTTTTTATAATTTTACTGTCTTTTCCCTGAAAAAGTAATACATGTATGCGCATTGTACATTTGGTAGTTTCAAACTAATGCATTTGAAGGAACTTAATTAAGCATTGTCAAATACGTCATTTAAATACTGGTTGTGTTTTTCTGACTTTGTGGTATTAGAAAAAGACATTAATTTTATTCTATTCATTTATTTGTATAATTTTAAGACAAACAAAATCAGCAATCAAGGATAATTATTTTATTTACTGCTGTTGCAAATTTTGAAGTGCAACTGTTACTTATCTTTCCCTTTATTATCATGATTATAAGCACAAAACAGTAGAGCTACAGTCTCGACAAAAACTACTGTTTAAAAAAGTTTCAAATCATGCATCTGTGTGACATTCTAGTTAAATAAAAAACTTATTTCAGTCATATTGATTGAGTTCATGTGCCTGATTGATGTAATGTTAAAAATGTAAACACTCCTGTCGTAGTCCAGTATGCCTTTCTACCCCAAAATAGGTAAATTTTGCTAGGGTGAAAAAATCCATTAATTTAATTGTGCCTCCGAATTGCCTGTTATTTTTTTTCTAAATATCTTAACACAAATAATTCTTGATAAAAATATAATCACTAAGTTGTTTCTTGAAATTATTTAACTGTTTTACAGAATATCCCTCACAATTATTGTGACCTTTTTGCACTTGCAATAATGATAACTCCATTGGTTTAAGTTTGCAACCAAAATCATTTTAATACTAAATAAATTATCTAAACAACCACGTTTTGAAAAAAATTAAATCAATTGAGGCTTTTTTTTTTTTGGGAAATTTTTTAACTGTTTTTCTGCAGACCATTCAAAAATCGTCATTCCTCACAATCACCGTGACCTTTTTGCACCTACTTTCCTTCCG
>NW_026925753.1:0-10729 GCF_032062105.1 Saccostrea cuccullata
TGTAACCGCTTCGGGTTCACCCTGGGTTCGCTGGGGGCTCGCTACGGGTTCGCTCGGGTCACCCCTCGGACCCGAGCGAACCCGAAGGGGACCCGGGGCAAACCCGGGGTCCGCTCCGTGTTCGCCTTCTATTAGGTTGTGTCCGGTCGGTACAGTACGTTTAATCAACTTTGTTGTCAATAACTTAACTCTTTCTAGAAATTATTAATACGTTTCCTTTCGTATGGAATTAATTGAGGGCTATAAACTTCATATAGGCAAGTGATAAGGATATATCGCTGCATAAGAAAGGGACGTTTACTATTGAAAAGCAAAAGTCACAATGTTATCAAAAAGCCGTTTTTTTTTTTTGTATTTTTTTTCGAAAAAACGTCTTTTTATAGTAAAAGATCCAAACATAAAAAAGATGTTTCACACAATTACACACCTGCTGTAAATCGGATATAACATATATTACCGAATATATGAAACAGATTTTAAATCTTAAAAGAATAAATCAAATTAACATAGTTGATAAAACGAAAGCCTGGGTTAATTAAAATAATTCCTATTTTTTGTTTGACTATTTTTCTTTCGTTTTATTATAAAAAAAATTGATGAACCCTCTTATATTTATATTCATTTATTTATAACATATATAATTATGATTTACTTGTGAATTTGTTACAAAGAAATATTCAATTCCTTGAAAAAATAACTTGTATGAGAATTTGTAATCCATTATTGTTATCTGCCAGGGAGATGACATATTAACTAAAGTTTTAAACTCGGAAATAAAGTTCTATTTTACATCCTAAGTTACGCTCTCAAAACCGATTGTTTGACACCCCCCCCCCGACAATTGGCAGTTCATCGCCGCATTTATACCTTTTTCGTTTTTTCGTTGGCTGACCAGTTTTGTGTTTATTGACCGAGTTTTATATTTGTTGTCCGAACTCCTCAGTTGAAGCTGTTGTAGTGTTTTTTGTCAATATCGATCGACGATGAAACTGTGCCGAACGAACATTGATCGGACGACGGTTGACCAAAAAAAAAAAAAAAATCAAAAATTGGTTTTAATTTTTTAAATACTCAGATGGTGTTGCATCATTGCTGAATTTTTTAAACTATTTTTCACTTTTCAAGGCGTCGATGTTCCTTTTAAATAAAGTGACAATATTGACAACACAAGAAAGAATTGTTCTCCCGACCATCAGCTTAAATATGGCTAAGCATAAATTAAGCGCACAATTATCAGCCCTTGGTCTGAAAGAATTACCACATTTTGACGCGATTCCTTAATTTAGAAATGTACAAAAATCTGCTGAAAAAAATAAGCTAACTATCTGATAATGATTTACCAAAATAAATAACTAGTAAATAAATCATATAAATCATTGAAATTGATTAATTCGATGTATATTATATTCAAATCACTAGGAGCTTCGTAATAAATGCAATTCTTATGATTATAATGTATTGGTTTGAACGAGTTTAACACTTATATTTGTCGAATGCATTGTTATATTTTTAATTAAACTAGAGGTCTTCAGTAGAATAATACTTGAACATTATTGTGAAATGAATCATATGGAGATAACGAACAATATTCACGATCAAATGTCCATAAAACAATACAAAATAGGAGCAGAGCAAATAGGGTTTTTCCAAAACATCAGATTTATAGGTGTCATGGAGGATTGAGCATCCCCGCCGCGGCTCCTTGTCATGATCGGGATATAACGGAAAATCCGTCGTCAATTCAGTATATAAATAATAGACTAACAATAAGTATGAAAATCGTCATCCCCATCTGACTCAATGGTTAATTGTATTTGCTGACAAGGTCATTGTATCGACCATAAACTTCAAAAATGCCTTTAAACGAGACTGGTGATTTTCTTGTTTATTAACTTGTTTTTCAATAATTATAATACTTTTTACATAATGTACATGTACATGTATTATTTTTTTTTTCCGGGTTTTGACATGGGCCCCAAAAGGTAAAAGCCAAAAAAAAAATTACTGTTTTCCCTACGTTTTTAACATAATATTCTGCTAATATTTTTATATCTATATTAGCAACAGTATAAATAACATATATTGTACTTTCTTAATTTTAGTGAAAGGGGAGGTGCCGATCTTACAGGTCGTCATTATGGTATGAAACGTTTACTACATTGTAATTATTTCAAATTTTTTCTTTAACATATTATAAGGGTGGATTGAGGTTTTTTTTTATAGGAAAAGGGGTCCATTTATCAGACCCAAGCATAAAACAGAAATGTGTAGGGTGGAAATTAATCTAAACCTAAAATTTTTGCAAGACAAGGTAGAGAGTAGAGGAAATACATTGACGTTGCACTTGATGTTGGTGTCGTTTGACGATACGCTTTCATTGCGCTACGGAAAATTTTCATAAGTCTACTAATACGTGCCAACTTGACGGGGACCCTATCCTACCTCATAATACTTGAAATACGAGGGAAAATATTATCAGCTTCTAATGAACAAAGAGGGCGCTTAAAAATATTACGCATATAAATTATATATACGCTTATGAAATACAGCTCAACAAACTTTTTAAGCTCACATGGTTTTTCGCACAAGTTAAGGTCACATTGTTATAATGTAATATTGTTTGTTGAACATAAAATCATTTTAAAATTTAGTATTTGTTTACATCATTTGAGTTTTATTTCATTTACTAAAACATAATTCATACAAATTAATTGCTAAAACTTTAATATATTCTTGACTGAAAAATAGCAATTATTTTCATTTGATTTTTTGTAGTTTCTTGCCAATTGCGGCTGTCTTTTTATCCGTTTTTTGAAAGCGGTAGCTCTTTTAGAAACATAGACATGAGCACAGTTCACTACTGTAACTTGTATTTTTTTACATTCTGACTCTTTAGCGCAGTTTGATAATAATATTTTTCATCTGTTTGACTGCTTTGTATGTTATTAAGGTGGCATTTTTCAGAGTCACCTTCTAAAAATCTAGAATCATGAAAGATTATCCCACAGCAAAATTTTAATGCTTCAAACCAAAATACAGAAGGACTTTTCTTTTTATCGAAAAAATATACTATTTAAAAAAATAAACAATACTTCGTTATCCTACCCTGTAGAATGGTTTCTCTCTGCAATGTTATCCCTTTTCGGTGCTTCATTTTCGAGAAAACCCAATGAGTATCGTAAATGAGCAAAAAACTTTTAAAAATACTCACCTTTATGAAGAAAATTTAGAATTTTCAACTGCATTGTATCAAAGAAAGCACTTTTTATATAATTTGAAAAAAAAAAAAAAAAAAAAAAAAAAAAACCTATGGTAGAGGCCTATAGTAGAAACATCGTACCATTTATTGATAAATTCCCCTCTAAAACATCCACTTTGGAAACTTAAGATAATACTTTTAAAGGATATTTATACTTGATATTATATATGTAATATAACGCAGGGCTATGTCATCGTTCTGAGGCTGAAAGTAGTAGTTTTTATTACAAAAATGTACCTTTTTTTGGGCAAAAACCATGTGAGCTTAAAAAGTTTGTTGACCTGTATACATGTACATGTAAATACATAAAACGCTCACTGCACAAAGATGTTGAACCTCTTATATGTTGCGTAAAATATTAATTATTTATTTAATTTACTGAAAAAAATATTTGGTGTTCAATTTGACCTTTTATAAGGCATTATGGACACATAATTTTTTTTGTATAAATCGATAAAAATAAATTGGGTTTTAATCCTTCAGAAAACCCGATTGATCTCAGTTTTTGCACGTCAATTTAGATTTTGGACATTTCTGTTGATCTTGTAATCCATTTGATGAGCTACAGCGCATGCACATTTGAAATGAGCATTAATGAAATATTTTAAATCTGTAGGAAAGGCAAAAATATATTTTCATTTGTTTCTACATGAACTTAAACTTTCTTTTAATTGAGAACATTTAATTTTTTATTCATATGTCGTTTTCATTACAAAGTAGAATCGCTAATGAAGTCACAAACTACATGGATTCTTATTTGGTTCAGAAATAAAAAAAAAAATTTTGAACACTGTACGCTAAAATATTAAACAATCCCTGTTTAAAAATGGGATGCGTCACACGCTCTTAATATCTTTTATTTTTATTTTCCATAAAATTTATTTAAATGGTAATATCAGCTGGAAATGAAAAAAAACATTCAAACCACTCATTCCTATTAAATTGGTAGTAAATTTTTTAACAGCGAGGGACTGTTCCAAAATGAAATAACTAACACAAACAATGCACGTAATGTCATTGATTATTGTCATAAAAACAAAAGAAAAAAAAAAAAAGAACATAAGTCTTTATTTATGGGGTCATGTTTCCCTTTAAAGAGAAGGGGTAAAAGGGTTTTTTCTTTTTTTTGTTTAAAAAATTTAAAAAGTAAAACAACTTCAAGAGGAGAGCTAAAGTACCTTGGAGAAAAGAGATGGCTAAGTTTTTTTTCCATTTAAAACAACAATATTACTACAAGCCACATCCACGTTTTCTTAATTTAAGTTAATTTAATTTTATTTAGTATATACTTTAGATATATATTTTCTAATTTCAGGCCAAAAGATGCTTCAATGATAAAAAAGTGATGATGCTGATGTTTTCAGTGAAAATCATAAACATTTTTTTTTATCTGAGATTATAAAATTAAAAACTACGAAAAATTTTTTTTTTTCTTAAAATATTTCGCGAACTTAATGCACGAGAATATATTTGACGACATATTTAAACTAAAGGTCAGGCATGACACGATAGAATCTTTACCGCTGTGTTAATTAAACTTTCATATCAACGTATTGTAAATTGATACGAATTTTGGTTGATTTAACAGGACATATATTTAAGTCATTGTGCAGTTATGTCTTCTACATAAATCATTTGCAAAAAGTGATCTTTCATTTTATCAACTTTTCCCATATTTGATAATGTTCAGTTTGGGTAACCTTATCCACTCAGTATAACCGTTCTTTTACAATATATATATTTGGCCCACTTGAAATCTATTAAACTGGTACATGTATGGGTTTTAAAATACTAAAGTGCATTTAATTGAATTGTTTCGTAACTAGGTTGAACTTTTTTTCTTGCTTTTGGGCCTAAATAGGGGATGGCTCATTCTATTTCTGAATGACATATAAGCCGTGCTTTTAATTTTTTTTTTTTTTAAAGATTCAAACATCCTCAGTTGGTACTTTCAAATTTCTATAAATCATACCTCTTGAAATAGGACTAAGCGTATAAAGAAAAAAAATTTCAGGTTGTGCAAATTGAATGTAGTGCAAATAATGGCTCCCTTGGGTGGGGTTTGACCTTGATAGGGGTTTTAGTTTTTTTTTATGCCCCCTAAACGAAGTTTCTGGGTATATATTTTTGTCATGACGGTCCGTCTGTCTAGCTGTCTGTCTGTCTCTCTGTCTATCTGTCTGTTTGTCTGCAAAAACTTAAACCTTGCCCATAATTCTTTTTAATTTAGTGAAGCTATGGTTTTATATTTCACATGGTATTCCCCCTTTTGTGATAAGCCCTTTTTTGGGGTACCTCCAAATTTGACCTTTTTACCTTGACCTTAGATAAACCCCACTTTTATATAAAAATTCCAAACTTTTACTTTAGCCATATCTTATGAACAGTAGATACCAGAACATTTCTACTATACGTATGATTCTTTGTGGTAAGACCTTTCATTGGATACCAACAATTTTGATTTTTGACCTTCACCTTGAAGATTTCTGTTTTTCTGAAATAAAAACTATAACCTTGGTCATAACTTTTGAACGGTAAGGAATAAGGCTTTCATACGTCACATATATAATCCTTGTGAAAACCCCCTTCATTGGATACAAAGAACTTTGACCCTTTGACCTTAACCTTGGAATTTAACCTACTTTTCAAAACAAACCTTAAGCATAACCTTGAAAGGGTTAGTGCTCTCATATTTACGTATTGAATCTTTTTGACAAGACCTTTCTTTTGATAGCAAGATCTTTGACCATTTGACCTAGGAGTTTGACATACTTTTTAAAATTTTTAACCTAGGCCATAACTTGTACGGTTAGGGCTAGGGATTTCATACACTACATATGTATTTTTTTTTTTTTGGGAAGACCTTTCTTTGGATCCAATGACCTTGACTTTGAAGATTTCCGTACTTAGGAAATAAACTTAAACCCTGGGTTTCTTTCATATTTTACAATTGTATTTCCAGCAAAAACCCTATTTTTGGTACCAATATATTAAATTTGCATCTAAGAAAAATTTAATCTTTGCTAGTGCATACAGGGGCATCATTGTTTCACTAACACATTTGTTTTTCTATTAACAACAATATTCCCAAAAAATTTATTTTAAAATGTTTGTTTTTAAAAAAGCACAGTTTCATATATAAACATTAAGACGACACAAAATTCTGGAGTCAAAGTCACCATAATACTAAAGAATTGTAAAGCTAATGTCATTTTTTAAATTTTAAACGTTTTATACATGTCTTTAGGAACATGTTAGAATTAACAGGTAAATTTTTGCTTGTTTTAAACTAGCCCAAAATGGAATGTTTAAAATCTTTAATAACTGATCAATCTTTTTATTAAACATCTCAATAGACATGTATACATTTGCGTGAAAAAACCAGTTCATATTTAAGCTGTTGTCTAGCTTTACGTAATATTCAACCTCTCTGGAGACCTCATGTTTGATGTTTAATGTTTATATCTCGATCTGCCTCTAGAAATGAAAATATGTTTATAAAACGTTGAGGTAATATACAAGTAAAGCTTTTTTTTTAAATTCTATTTTTCTCCAAATAATTGTTACAGTTTTGGGGGGGAAAAGGGCAAACTTCAGGGTGAAGAAATCAATCACGGAAAGGGCATATTCAAAAAAAATGACCGTAAAATTTTAAGGGTATTTTTTGGCATTCAAAAGTTATAACCTATGTAAAGGTTTTTGTGGCAGATGGTCTGACAGAAAGGACACATCGATTTCGTAAGGAAAAGTTTTACAGTCCTTTTATGAAAACTTCCTTTTCTAGTTATCCGTCCGTTATTGCAGATTTGTTGAAAAAAGGAAATATTGCTCTGACAAAAATAGAATTACTATAAATGTTCAGTTGCATTTTCTATCTGATATTTTGTTTTAAAAGTGGTTCAAACAGAATAAAATAACTAAAGCATCCGAGCGTCACAGGGTTGATCGTTGGTGATATATTCAAATGGGTATTAAAAGTTGTTTCTGTTTTTCATTATATTACATGTAATTAAAAAACTTTATAACCACTCTTCAAAAGTCTGATTTATTTAATAACATATATAACGTAGTATTTTATCTTTTTGACACAGGAAATTCTCAGTATTATGTTTTTTTCATTTTGGGAGGGGGGGGGGGGAAAATTTCAACAACAAAAAATATACAGCTAACAAGTGTGTTGATCCTTTACAGGACTTAAAAAATGCATCGTTCAAACCCCTTTAAATTCAATGGTCTGTAATGCAATTTTTCGTAGACACTGGAATATTTTTATGTTATTTACCCTAGGTGCCTCAATGTCACACATAAAATCAGTTTTAAAAAGTCATACTTTTTTTATATGAAGTTTAAGTGATTTGATTGAATTTAACCGTTTGCAGAACCAAGTAATCTCTAACTTTAACCTAATCCATAACTTTTGAGTGGATGGGGCTATGGCTTTTATATTTCACAGGTGCATTCCTTTAAAGAGTTAATTGGCTATCACCAAATTTGACCTTTGACCTTGACCTTGGAGATTGACCCACTTTAAAACAAAATAACACACTTAAACTTTTGAATAGTCGGAGCTAGGTTTTTATATTCACATGTGTATTTACTGTGACAAAACCTTTAGGTGGTATAAATGTTTTAACTTTCGACGTTGGCCTAAAGTTTTTCCCACTTTTTAAAAACTTTAAATTTGGTCATAACTTTTGAACAGTTTGAATAATTTAGGGCTTTCAAATTTCACAGGTGTATTTTTTGTAACAAGACCTTTTTTTTAGTACGAACACTTTTGAATTTTGACTTTGACCTTAGGCGTTTGGCATGCATTTGAGTTATCAATAGTTTAACCCTCGCCATAAGCTGCCATGCAGGAGCATCAGTGTTTCAAAAAACATTTTTTGGAAATGAATTTTCATGACATGTAAGTGTGTTAAATACTTAGAAAGAAATCTTTAATTTTCAAAGGAAAAAAAAGATCTTATTCATTAATTATGCATGTAATTCAATTTACCTTACTTACATCACTTTGAACTTTGAACTAATGTACATGTGTATTTCTACTGGGGAAAATATTCAAGAAGTGGTGTGAATCAGATGTGGATACTAAAATATTCCAAAGAACTTTGGGACAATTTGAAATCACAAGATTTTACCAAAATCAACAGCTGAAAAACTTATGACTTTTCAACTTTGTACACAACCATTCCCCTCATCAATTAAAGTCCCGGATTTTTGATATCATTGACAGCTGCTTTTTTAACAAAAATGGAACTCGTAAATATACTTATCTGGTCATTGGTCATTTGCAAAATTATTTTGCTAAAACAATTTTGATTGCACACACAAGTACTCTGAAATTGACATCAAGAAGATGCTTGTGTTTTTGATTGACAATATCTATGTGGTTTTTGGACACCAGGTATTCCAACAATCTATTGGAATTTCCATGCGTACCAAACTTTTTGGGGTTTGACCTACTTTTTAAAACTTTTACCATGGCTATAAATTTTGAACAGTTGGATTAGGACCTTTGTAATTCACAAGTGTATTTTTGGAAAAGACTTTTTCTTGAGTACATGTATCTTTCATTTTGACCCCCTTTACCCTTATCTCAATTTACCCCCCCAAAAACTTCAACTTTAACTATAACTTTTGAACCGGCGATATAAGATATTAATATTTGACATGTATGTTATTAAAACAACTTTTAATTGTTTCAAATGTTGCTGTATCACGGATGTTGTATAATTTGACCAATATCTATGGAAACAGAGGTTCCGGATAAACAATATTCACTGTTTATATACAGTGTATTTAAAAAAAATAGCTTTTTTTCCCCAAATTTATATTTTAACCACACCAAAAAATCTTTTTTTTTTTTTTTTCAAAGCTGTTCTTATATCCATATTCCCGGGTGATCTCATTTCTAATACAGATCTGTTTCGTTTATATGGTCGAAAAATCTAGTTAATGGCAGTTTTCTCTCTTTTTGGGATTCGTCAAATAAAAGTAGGGTATATCAATATCCATAACTCTCAAAAGAAAAATATTTGAAGTTATTTATTGAATTTTCAAAATTCAAAGTGTTTTAAATAAAGTCTGAATGGTAAAAATTTCAGATCTGGTCTTCCTGTTTAAGGGGAATGTTGATTGTTGTTATGACTAAAGACTTTTACATAAAGTCCGAAAAATTCTTACATTGTCACGTATCTCTGAAACCTTTTTGGAGTTAGGTAACTGAATCATCAAAAAGTGTGTTGGATTGAACTATTTATTTGACAAATCTGTATTTCTGTACACGTGTATTTCCTGATACTCAGAGTTTTTAGGTGTACAATTGATTTTTGGGAAAAAATGGTCATTCCTGAATTCTATTTTTTCTCATTCAATTGCGATTCTTCCACACAATTCGCGAACTTGTCATACAATCTGTTTGCTCCTTTCCTCCTTGTGTGTTTTGACTTTTTCTTTTGGGTTTTTTACAAATTTTACCCCTATGAATATCAGGGTTACAGCTAAAAGCGTTGAAATTATGGAAATAATTATGGATGAAGTCTTTGAAAAGCCGTCACCTAAAAATTAAAAAAAAAAATAGGTATATGTTCTTTATTGTTACATTGTTGAAGTTTTTTATTCAACTATTGTTTTTTTAAAGGGTTTTTGAGTTGTAACAACTTTAATACTAAAAGTAGAAGGCATAGCTGAAATGATTAAAGCTATTCAGAGAAAAGAAAGTTATAAAAGAGTTTTTTTTTAAGTCTATGTATTATGTTCTTTTGTAAAACATGTTGCTGATGATTGTTTCATTGATATATCAAAACTGTATTTATCTACCGTCTATGTAAGAAGTAGAGCACGTTTTGAATAGGGTATATGTATATCATTAATCTTTATAATGTCCTTTCTAAATACAATTCTTTATACTAATTTTAAAATTTTAATGCTATATGCATTTTTCTTTATCTAAACCCCTTCATATGTATTCTGAAGAAGTATTCCACTGATAAGAATGCACAACCACCTATTATACGAGGGCTGTTCAATAAATAATGTCCTCGGTGCTCCGAAAGAAGCAAAAGACCCCAAAGATTATCTTCATGATTTTATTTATTAATCTCTTTTAATTAAAACGCAACATTTTTTATCCAATTTCTGATTGTTTTTACAACTCAATATTTGGTATGACCTTATCATACTGGAAAATGGCAGATCCAATATTTCCCGGACTTTTTTCTTCCTTCTCAAGGGTGTTTTTTTTTTTTTAAGTTTGGAAATAGAAACAAGTCAAAGGTCAAAGATCTGGCAATATTGTTAATGTGAAAAAAACATTAACTTTCTGTTTATCCCTAAAACCCCTTTACTCTTCAGGACTGCAGGTTTGGACGCTGTCATGAAGAAATTCATGAAAAAAATGTAGTGGATTCCTACTGGGGCCCTTTCCCCTAATAAACCTTTCATCTTTTTTTTTTTTTTTTGGAAAAA
>NW_026925754.1:0-10626 GCF_032062105.1 Saccostrea cuccullata
GTCATCAAAATAAAAAAATATATATCTAGATTTTTTATGTTTATCAGACCTGAAAGTTTCATAAAAATGATTGAGCCGTTCTCGAGAAATCGCGCGCACGAAATCGGTAAAAAAAAAAAACAATGATAAAAATAGTGGAAAAGAAACCAAAGAAAAACAATAAGGTCTTCCGCTGAAGACGGAAGACCTAAAAAAGAAACAGTAGAATAACATAGGGTCTTCCGAAGGAAGCGGAAGACCCTAAAAATAGTGGAAAAGAAACCTAAAAAAAACAATAAGGTTTCCGCAAGACGGAAGACCTTAAAAATAGTGGAAAAGAAACCTAAGAATAACAAGAAGGTCTTCCGCTGAAGACGGAAGCCCTTTTAATAATAAGAAACAGAGTAAAAACAAAGTTCCCCAACTTCGTTTGGGGAACTATCTAAAACTCTTGTTGCTACAGCAACAAAGAAGGTCTTCCGTTCTCCTCTATTTATATGCATGAATGAGCTTTTATCTGTTATAAAAGGCATATAATATTTTAAATGCTTTCAGGAAAACAAACGACCGAAGGTGTAACTTACCAAGATTCTCGACGTTACTTTTTACAATTATAGTCTGAATAACATTTACAAAAATCATTTTCAATTTTTTTTCATCACTTTCTGTGACGACCGGAAGTAACGGGGGACGCATTTTACCCTATTTGTTCCCAATCTTCATGGTTTATTATTCATATAAGTTTAGTGTTTGATCTGTTACAGATTACATGTAAGAATTCGTAATATTATCTTCTCATTTTGAGGAGAAAAAATCACATGACCGGAAGTAAATTTTTGAAAAGATATTTGAAGTTACTCTAGACATGTCAATCTGAACAACACGTCCAAAAATCATTTTAAATGCTATTTTTTTAAAAAAAAAAATATTCATGGGATAGTATGATACTAAATTTATGCAGTTTTTCTCTCATAAGCGGAAGTTGTCGTTTCTGTTTCCAGTGGGACTGACATATTTCAAAACTAAAAAAAAAAGATGCTATAATGTTTTAAAGAAAGATTCCATAAAGAAAAGCTGAAATTTTCGATTTATTTATTTCCCTGTGACAACCGGAAGTGACGGCGGACAATCTTAAACCCAAAGGATATTTTACTCATCAAGGTTACCTCCCTATTAATTTGGTGTCTTAATCTCTTACCGTTAACGAGATCTTGCTATGATAACTTTTGATTTTGAAGACAGGAAGTCACGCGACCCGAAGTGAATTTTACTGAGATATTAGACTTTACTGTAGACATTTGCAGTCTGAAAAACATTCTAAAAATCAGCAAATATTTAACAATAAAAAATTGTAAGGGAAAGAAAGATACTCAAAATATGTATTTTTTCTCTTGTAACCGGAAGTTGTCATTTTTGTTTCCGTTGAGACTGACACATTTCGAAACTTCAAATAAGATGCTATTATGTGATGCAAAACAATTTTCAAAAAAGAAAAGTTGATTTTTTCGATTTCTTTGATTTTCCTATGACCCCGGGAATGACGACAGACAATTTTACCCTAAATGGTTTTGCCTACTAATCAAGATCTATTACTCATATAAGTTTGGTATCTTAATCTTTTGCTGTTTACGAGATCTAGCTATGATAACTTCTGATTTTGGGGACGGGAAAATCATACCGGAATAATTTTCCGAGATTTTAAAAAATTACTGTAGACGTTTGCAGTCTGCATAACATATCAAAAAATCATTACAAATACTTTATCTATAAAAAGTATTTAGGGAAAAAGAAAAATACTAAAATTTGTGTTTTTTCTTATAACCGGAAGTTGTCGTTGTTATTTCCGGTGGACTAATATATTTTGAAACTAAAAATAAAATGCTATAATGTGATGCAAAAAAAGTTTCATTAAAGAAAAGTTAAAATTTTTTATTTTTTAGATCACTTCCTGTGATGACCAGAAGTAACGGCTGACGGTCTTACCCCAATTTGGGCTTTTTATCAAGATCTACCACTTATTTAATTTTGGGTGTTTTAATCTCTTACCTTTTCGAGATCTAGCTATGATAACTTCTCTTTTTCAAGAAATCACGCGACCGGAAGTAAATTTTAAAAAGATTTTTAATTTACTGTAGTCATTTGCAGTCTGAATAACATACCCAAAAATCATTACAAATACTTTATCTATAAAAAATATTTAGGGGAAAGAAAAAAACTGAAAATATGCAGTTTTTCTCTTATAACCGGAAGTTGTCTTTTTTTGTTTCCGGTAGGACTACATATTTCGAAACTACAAATAAGATACTATTTTGTGCTGCAAAACAACAAAAAAGAAAAATTGAAATTTTCGATTTCTTTGATCACTTCCTGTGACACCGGAAGTGATGGCAAACTGTGTTAACCCAAAGGGTTTTTGCCTACTTATCAAGATCTATTACTCATTAAACTTTGGCGTCTCCATCTCTTACCGTTTTCAAATCTCTTTGTGATAACTTCTCCTATTGAGGACAGAAAATCACGCGACCGGAAGTGAATTTTAAAAAGTATTTGACGTCACTGTAGACATAAGCAATCTATATAACATATCTGAAAATCCAACAAATACTCTATGTATAAAAATATTTATGGGAAGGAAAAATCTCAAATTATGTATTTTTTCTCTTATAACCGGAAGTTGTCGTTTTAGTTTCCAGGGGACTGATATATTTCAAAAATACAAATAAGATGTTATAATGTGATGCAAAAAATGTTTCATAAAAGAAAAGTTAAAAATTTTGATTTTTAATAATCCTGTGACACCGGAAGTGACGGCGGACATCTTATCCCAACTGATCTTGCCTACTAATCATGATCTACCATCTATATAAGTTTGGTGTCTTAATCTCTTACCTTTTAGAATTAGCTATGATAATTTTTCATTTTGAGGACAGGAAATCACCAACCGGAAGTGAATTTTCAAAGATATTTGACGTTACTGTAGCCATTTGCATTCTGAATAACATACCCAAAAATCATTACAAATATTTATCTATAAAAAATATTTATGGGAAAGAAAAATACTGAAAATATGCAGTTTTTCTCTTATAACCGGAAGTTGTCGTTTTTGTTTACGGGGGGGACGGATAAATTTAGAAAATACAGAGAAGATGCTATAAATGTATGCAAAAAAAAGATTCAAAAAAAAAAAGTTGAAATTTTCGATTTCTTTGATCCTATGTGACAACCGGAAGTGACGACGGACGATCTTAACCCAATTGGTTTTGCCTACTTATCAAGATATATTACTCATATAAGTTTGGTGTTAATCTCTTACCGTTTCTGAGATATGACTCAAAAAATTTTTTGAAAAAAGCGGAAATCGGACATATCGACACCGGAAGTGACTTTTGAAAAACTGAAAACTGCATCTGAAAGATACTTTTACTTACATATCCCTGAAAATTTCATGAGAACTGTCCAGTCATCTCGAGAAATCGTCAAAACAAAAAGGCAAAATAATAATAATAATAATAATAATAATAAAAAAAAAAAACAGTAGAATCTCTATAAGGTCTTCCGTCTAAAGCGGAAGCCCTTTAATGAAAGTCTGCTATTGCAAGCAATAGCATATGTGGGTATTGGACAAAACTTTAATTTTTATCATCACTAAAACAATGGTCCATTAGCTAAGCTTACAACCATGAGTCGTATCAGTCCTTTCCGTTGGAAACGGAAGACCTTAATTGGGTACATCCCACTAATTATTATTAGAATCGGTAGGAGAAGAAAGTAGTGCAGGAAAAAATTACAAGTTTCTAAAATTGCAGACTTGCATAAAAGAAATTGGGCAGATGTACTGAACTGAGCCTCATACTTGTTAATTGGCAGTATCTTTCCTACCAAAAAAGCTTGGCAAATGTAATTTATTAAGAAGATCAGCCGAATTATTTTGTGTATTATAACGCCACACTCTCTACCGTGTCTGAGAGAGGAACGAAAGACAACTCTGCATGGGAGATTGATAACGCCAGTGAGAACTCTGAAATTTCCCTACTTTCACTTTCATTTTTAGAGGTTCTGCCGGAAAACGAATCTGACATGCAAACTTCAATTCGAGCATTTCTGCATTGTAGGGCTGATGTTTCTTTTAGATGATAAATCATGTGTAAACTTTCTCAGTTTAGCGGAATCATGAACATTTTCGGCGAGATGAATGTTTTGTTTACAGTGTGATCAAGGCTTCGCGCACCTGTGGGGAGCGGGTAAAGATTTATGAATGAATAAAAACTATGGAAATGACGTACCAATTTTTAATTTATACTTGCACTATCTAATGAAATTAATAATATACAAGTAATAGATATACAAAAAAAAAAAAGCAAAATGCTAATAAATGCAGCTGACAATCGTTATTTTTTTTTAAAAAGATAAAATAAAATAATTTTAAAATCTAAGACAAGACAAAAAAGAATAATGTTGGCAAACTATCAAATCACATCAGGAGAACTGAATTTTATGAATGAAACTTTTAAAACGTTACTTGTAAGTTGTATATGTTATATCTGTGTATTCTACCTGGCAGTGCGCTTCAAAAGGGGGGGGGGGTCGTCTTGAACACAGTACCGTACGTTTGAACGGTAAGGGCTAGGGCTTTCGTATTTCAAATATGTAATCCTTGTGAAAAGAACTTTTTTTGGATACGACGAACTTTGACCCTTTGACCTAGACCTTGGAGAACACATGTGTACATCTTAATCTTTTTTTCTGTTTCGTTTCTATGGCAACCGTGAGCGACTCATTACAATTATTTTGAAAGTAGAAATCACTTTGACACATTGCAAGGAATAAACATTCAAAGTTTCAAAACGATTGCTTGGATTATTTAGAAAATCGAAATTAAAGAATTTTAACATTCCCCTGGTTTCCATGGCAATAATCGATTATTTGAAAATTTTAAATGCAAATCGCACAACTACAGATACCAATCATTAAAATAAAAAAAGTTTTATGACGAACGTTTAAGGGACCGGGGAACACTCGCGGACAAAATTCGTCGCTTTTTACAGGTTTCCATGGCAACGGTAGACATAGTGGAACTGAACGACCTCACTGCACAACTACAACAAGTGATCGTCCTTTGAGGAAAGTTTCAGAAAGATTGTCCCAGCCATCTCCGAGAAACAGCCTGGATAAAAAAAACATGCGTACAATATCAAGATGTCGTCCCCGACTTCGTTCGGGGCGACATAATAACTCCTGAATTTTTCCCATCAATAACTCCTGAATTTTCCCCTTCAATTCGAGCATTTCTGCATTGCATAGGGCTGATGTTTCTTATGAGATGATAAATCATGTGTAAACTTTCTCAGTTTAGCGGAATCATGAACATTTTCGGCGAAGTTACGTTTTGTTTACAGTAGTGATCAAGGCTTCGCGCACCTGTGGGGAGCGGATCCAAGATTTTATGAATGAATAAAAACTATGGAAATGACGTACCAATTTTCTAATTTATACTTGCACTATCTAATGGAATTAATAATATACAAGTAATAGATATACAAAAAAAAAACCGCAAAATGCTAATAAATGCAGCTGACAATCGTTGTTTTTTTAAATAGATAAAATAAAAAAAAATTTTTAAAAACTAAGACAAGACAAAAAAGAATAATGTTGGCAAACTATCAAATCACATCAGGAGAACTGAATTTTATGAATGAAACTTTTAAAACGTTACTTGTAAGTTGTATATGTTATATTTTATTCTACCTGGCAGTGCGCTTCAAAAGGGGGGGGGGGTCGTCTTGAACATAGTACCTTACGTTTGAACGGTAAGGGCTAGGGCTTTCGTATTTCAAATATGTAATCCTTGTGAAAAGAACTTTTTTTGGACACCAAGAAATTTGACCCTTTGACCTAGACCTTGGAGAACACAGGTGTACATCTTAACCTTTTTTCTGTTTCGTTTCTATGACAACTGTGAGCGACTCGTTACAATTATTTTAAAAGTAGAAATCACTTTGACACATTGCAAGGAATTAGCATTGAAAGTTTCAAAACGATTGCTTGAGTAGTTATTGAGAAAATCGAAATTAAAGAATTTTAACTTTCACCTGGTTTCCATGGCAATAATCGATTATTTGAAAATTTTAAATGCAAATCGCACAACTAAGATCCAATATTAAAAAAAAAAAAGTTTCATGACGAACGTTTAAGGGACCAGAGAGAACACTCGCGGACAAAATTCGTCCTTTTACAGGTTTCCATGGCAATGGTAGACATATTGGAACTGAACGACCTCACTGCACAACTCCCAAGTGATCGTCCTTTAGGAAAGTTTCGGGAAATTGTCCCAGCCATCTCCGAGAATTAGCCTGGATAAAAAAAACATGCGTACAATATAATCTGTGTCCCCACTTCGTTGGGGGGACTAAAAACTCCTGAATTTTTCCCATCAATAACTCCTGAATTTTCCCCTTCAATTCGAGCATTTCTGCATTGCATAGGGCTGATGTTTCTTATGAGATGATAAATCATGTGTAAACTTTCTCAGTTTAGCGGAATCATGAACATTTTCGGCGAGATGAATGTTTTGTTTACAGTAGTGATCAAGGCTTTGCGCACCTGTGGGGAGCGGATCCAAAGATTTATGAATGAATAAAAACTATGGAAATGACGTACCAATTTTCTAATTTATACTTGCACTATCTAATGAAATTAATAATATACAAGTAATAGATAGATAGTTTAGGAAGATTGTCCCCGCCATCTCCCAGAATTAGCCTGGATAAAAAAAACATGCGTACAATATCAATCTGTCGTCCCCGACTTCGTTCGGGGCGACATAATAACTCCTGAATTTTTCCCATCAATAACTCCTGAATTTTCCCCTTCAATTCGAGCATTTCTGCATTGCATAGGGCTGATGTTTCTTATAGATGATAAATCATGTGTAAACTTTCTCAGTTTAGCGGAATCATGAACATTTTCGGCGAGATAATGTTTTGTTTACAGTAGTGATCAAGGTTCGCGCACCTGTGGGGGGCGTCCCAAAAATTTATGAATGAATAAAAACTATGGAAATGACGTACCAATTTTCTAATTTATACTTGCACTATCTAATGAAATTAATAATATACAAGTAATAGATATACAAAAAAAACCCCGCAAAATGCTAATAAATGCAGCTGACAATCATTGTTTTTTTAAATAGATAAAATAAAATAATTTTAAAATCTAGAGACTAGACAGAAGAAGAATGAATGTTGGCAAACTATCAAATCACATCAGGAGAACTGAATTTTATGAATGAAACTTTTAAAACGTTACTTGTAAGTTGTATATGTTATATCTGTGTATTCTACCTGGCAGTGCGCTTCAAAAAGGGGGGGGGGTGTCTGTTCTTACATAGTACCTTACGTTTGAACGGTAAGGGCTAGGGCTTTTGCATTCAAATATGTAATCCTTGTGAAAAGAACTTTTATTGGACACGAACCCAGCTAACACAAAACATTTTTAAAATGTTTTTAAAACATTTTCAAAATGTTGCGAAAACATTTTTAAAAATGTTTTAATCACGTGATTTTGTATGGTTTTTTAAACGTTTTTAAAACATTTTAGTGAAATATTTCAGCAAAATGTTGTCAGAACATTTTCTAAAAATGTTGCAAAATCATTTTCAATAATGTTTTAATCACGTGAATTTGTATGGTTTTTTAAACGTTTTTAAAACATTCTAGTGAAATATTTCAGCAAATGTTTCCGGAACATGTTCTTAAAATGTTACAAAAACATTTTTCAACAATGTTTTAATCACATGATTTTGTATGGTTTTTTAAATGTTTTTAAAACATTTTACAAAATATTTCAACGAATGTTTTCATAACATTGTTTTTAAATGTAACAAAAACATTTTCAAAAATTTTTTATTCGATCACGTTTAATTTGTTTGGTTTTTAAAACGTTTTCAAAACATTCAAGTCGAGGTCACAAAAGTATTTCCTGAATTTCAACTTTTTCTCATTAAATAATGATATATTTATATTTTAAAAGAATTAAACACAAATAATATTTAATTTTTTAACCTTTAATACAAACCCATATTCAATATGTTAATCACATTTAAATTCCATTCTCGGTACAAGTTTTAATTTATTTTCTTTCAAGTCACCGGGTTTTTAAAGGTTGAAAACGGCATCTAATCCATTCACTGAATTTTTGAAAGAACAGAATCACAGAAATCCTATGTTCACTATATAGGTAGAACAGAGCGGCGGATCTATAAGACTTAGTTAGAATCACATACACTGAAAAGGCTGATAAGGAATCTGTCCCTTGGGAAGAATAGCACAATCTGTAAAGATAAGGAAAACTGTGTTTGTATCAGCGTTCTATATCTAATGTATCTTAAGATGATCAGTGAAAATATACAAAAAATATTTTAAATAATTATATCAAATTTAATTTCTTTCCTCATTTGCATTGAAAAAAGCAGAAAATTAATTACTATGACAAAATTATTGAAGAGTTATAGTATTTACGTACACCTTTGCCTTCACCAAAGGCGGGTCTTTTGAATGTGGGAATTTGAAAATACGGATGATGCAATCAACACCATGCTGTAAAGAAATTTCATTTTTAAATCAACATATTGCTTGATGATTAGCATTTCACAAAGACAACGAATACTTGAATCAAGGATAAAATTGTGTTGCCTTAAGAATGAAATATACAAAATCAAATACATGTATATAACCTTAACGCTTTGTCATTGCTTAACATACATTTGTACAAAGTTATTGATCAAGCACTGGTAGTATAAAAGCCATTTTTAAATGATCTTTTAAAGTCTATGATAAAGGAATAATTCTTACCATTCAAAGTTAATAAATCCCGAGGTTATTTTTGTGGTTTATATGGTGCAAAGTCTTCTCATTCAAATCGGCACGGAGTAAGCGCGCACATCTTGTTTACCAGAATTCAAAATTTGGCCTAGATAAGCAGCAAACCACTTTACTCTGTAGCGCGCTGCCCAGCAGGAGAATTGCATAACAGGTTATCATGACACTGAAACTGACCAGTGTGCCAATCCCATTCTAATGCCTCAGAGTAAAATTCTGGGAGTGGATCACAGATTTGATGAACATTTTTTTTAAAAAAGACATTAAGAGTTTTATTTAATGCTTATGATTTCATACATTTATTTATGTTTTAATTTTTTTTTGTTTGCCTATCCTCTCATTTATTGATTTTTTGATATGTTTAATCAAAGGACTTTATATAAATTATGTCGATCTGTTTAATCAATGAGCCAAAACTAGAAATCATTATAAAATATCGGAAAAATCTTTCAATTAAAAAATTACTACAATTCCTCATTTTAACACTATTCTTTCTATATATTCTTTTTCTTCTTCATAAACTAAATTTTAGGAAAATCGCAATCATACATTATTTGAATGTTTTAAGAACATTTTGAAAATAACAGCAGCAATGAAAAATGAAGTCTTTAAAAAAAAAGAAAACACATTAAATTGAATGTTCTAAAATCATTCTCACAACGTACTCCTAAAGTTTCTAAATGAATTAAATTGTGCCGCAATTACATAAATGTTTCAGAAACATTTTGAAAATGTTTCCAAAAAATGTTACAAAAACTATAATTAAAATGTTTCAATTGTAGTGAAAATAATTATTTTAGTTAATGTTTTAAATAAACATTGTCACTGCCTAGACCGAAAAATATCCGGAATTGAATGTTTTTAACTAACAGCGATATTAAGAATGTTTTAAAAATATTTTTAAAATGTTTTAGAAACGTATATGCAATGTTTCCGATTTACAGAAAAAGAATATTTCATTTCATGTTTAATGAACGTTTTTAAAACGTTTTATAAGATCTGTAATATTTCGAAGCTATAAATACCCTTAAATGAATTAAGAATGTTTCAAAAACATTTTGACAATGTTCCTTCCAAATGTTTCAGAAACGTCTTTATGCAATGTTTCAGATTTATGGAAAAGGAATGTTTCATTTCATGTTTTTAGAACGTTTTTAAAACGTAATAAAAAATCTTTGATATTTGAAAGCTAAACATACCTTTTGAAACATTTTTAAAACGTTTCAAAAATATTTTAGAAAAATGTTCCAAAGGGATTTAATCATAAGCTTCTTGAAAACATTTTAAAAATGTTTTTAAAATGTAATAATGAGAAGAGGAAATGTTTTAAAAACATTTTTAAAATGTTTAAAATTAAAATTTCGAAAAAACCTTTTTACAACACCAATAAAATGTTTTGAAAATGTTTTGTTCTACCTGGGAAGAACTTTGACCCTTTGACCTAGACCTTGGAGAACACATGTGTACATCTTAACCTTTTTTTCTGTTTCGTTTCTATGACAACTGTGAGCGACTCATTACAATTATTTTCAAAGTAGAAATCACGTTGACACATTACAAGGAATTAACATTCAAAGTTTCAAAACGATTGCTTGAGTAGTTATTGAGAAAATCGAAATTAAAGAATTTTAACATTCCCCCGGTTTCCATGGCAATAATCGATTATTTGAAAATTTTAAATGCAAATCGCACAACTACGATACCAATCATTAAAATAAAAAAAGTTTCATGACGAACGTTTAAGGGACCAGAGAGAACACTCGCGGACAAA
>NW_026925755.1:0-10701 GCF_032062105.1 Saccostrea cuccullata
GATTTACAGTACGAACTGACCATCAGGCACTTGTCTGGTTATTCAAACTCAGGGAACCAAAAGGGCGTATTGCCCGTTGGTTAGAAATTCTTTCTTACTTTAATTTTTCAGTACAATATCGCCCGGGTCACAAGCATGGGAATGCGGATGCTATGAGCAGATGTGAGAACCCTGCAGACTGTACTTGTCCTGAAACAGACAACTTAGAATATTTAAAATGTGGACCATGCAATAAATGTCGGAAAAGATCTTTTGAAATGTGTAGTTCTTTCTTACAGAAATCCAACATAGAACAAGATCCCTGTCTTGAAAGCCAAGATCAACAAATCAGGGCAGTAAATACTAGACAACAAACACAGAACAAAGAGAAGGGTTATACAACATTTTGGACAAAATACGGTAGAAGTCAATTACAGAAAGATCAACTAAATGACCCAGACATTGGTCCCGTGTATGAATGGGTGAAGAACCAGACTCGGCCTGATAGGTTAGAACTTTTAATGCAAACACCAGCTGTTAGATACTACTGGCACATCTTTGACTCTCTTCAAATTAAAGATGGACTATTGCTGAAAGAAATTCACGAGATGAGAGAGCTAGGAGGTTGAGAACACCAGAAAGAAATTCACGAGATGAGGAGCCAAGAGAGCCAAGAAGAATCATGAGATCGCCTATTAGAAACTACCGAAGACCAGCCCCTTTTCAAAATTATGGGCCCGTGAAGAGATTCAGATAGTGAAAAGTGAACAATTTAGTTGAAAGGTTATTAATTATCACAGAATGTATATGGATGTTTATTTTTATTGTTAATCATAGATTTTTTTTAATGTGTTAATTGATTATGTACATTTGAATTAACAGGGATCAATTTGACAGTTTAGATGGGTTGGTGGGTGGTTTTTAACTATTCTAAATTATGTGCCATATTTTGAAAGATGTGCCATCCATGAATTTCATTTTGAATTGTACTTATTAAAAGTTGAGTTGTATGCAGTATTCATGGTATTTGAGTAGGGCGAATGATGTATTCATTATATGCAGTGAGTTCACTGATTATGTATCATATGTTATAATTTGTTATAAAAGTTTGTTGTTATTGAAATATTCTATAATTTTGTGTTTCATGGGGACATGAAATTTTAAACGGAGGGGTAAATGTAATGTTTGGTCATTTCAAGTTTCCATATTTTATTTGTATTTAGAATACAAATATTGGCATATTAATTAAATCCTATGAATGATTTATAATTTGAGTAATTTGACCGCATGTATTGTATATTTATAAGGTGATGTTCAAAAATTGGATTCACAACTTTTCATGTCTTCGTATGCAAAGTGAAAGTAGAACGAGTATATGTAATACATGCATATCCTTTCGTATTTAATGATGTCCTTGTTGAAATAATTGCATAAATGTTGTAAAAAGAGTAAGATCTACTAGATGTTTTGATTAAATTACGTTTTTCACTAATATTTTACCTGTATTATGCAAGCACATGTTGTAAACTGCAGACAGTCTGTTTTCTATTTACATGGCGGCGCAATGCATTATGGGTGAATTTTCGTTTACTTCTTGATCCACGCATCTGATATTTATGCGCTGACCGATTTTTGCCTTTACATAGAAAAATGAGCTTTAAGGTAATTAATTATGTTTTATGATGCATTAATGAATTAGAGTTACTGTTTATTCATATTTCATACTTGTTAAAGTAATTTTTAAT
The DNA here is from genome assembly GCF_032062105.1 of Saccostrea cuccullata. Classification (NCBI taxonomy): domain Eukaryota; kingdom Metazoa; phylum Mollusca; class Bivalvia; order Ostreida; family Ostreidae; genus Saccostrea; species Saccostrea cuccullata. The sequence goes on from NW_026925755.1 coordinate 1,725, forward strand.
AGACGGGAACTATTTTCCGTTGTATTTTCCTGCTGGAATTCCGTTGCTTTCCAACGGATTCCGTTGTGTTTTAGAACGGGACCGTTTCCCGAGGGTATATAAGTGAGCTACCGTTGTATAACGGGGACTCCGGATTATTTTGGGTTTAAGATAGGATGTAGGTGAAATTTTAATAATTTTGGGGAAATTTTCTCAATCTTTTTAATTCAGTAAATTGGAGAAGTAATATTTTAGCATTTATTTATTAGAGTCGTTTTAGAAATTAATTATGTCTTAGAGAAGCTCAATATTTTTGGGTAAATTTAGGGTTTAGGGACGTCTGCAGCCATTTTGATTTTTTTATTGTACTTTCTTGATTGAATCTTGTAAGTGTTTGAACTTTAATTGATTTGTTTGTTAAGAGATTAAGTCAAAATAAACCATCATCTCAAGATATTTGAATCTTATTTTAATTATTTACGGAGTCCATCATTTAATTTAAAAATCAATTGGTTAAAGAAAAAGATCAGAAAGTTGTCGGGGGTCAAAAGTATCATTTATTGAGAGCCATCCAGTTACTTATATTTACGGTGTCAGATTTAAGCGCTATCTCGCTACAATATCAAACGCTAATGGTGGGGTTTAGGTTAAAGAGAACAGTAAGAACTTCTCCCCGACAGAGTGCTTGTAAAAGTATGATAGGTAACACTAATATTATCTTGGCAATCTGTCTCGAAGCAGGGAATCCCCTGTTTCTTTCACACTTTTGTTTCTTACCTTGTGTATTTTTATCATACCGTATACGGCGATTTTTAAACACAAGAAAAAGTACAATCTGCTTGCATAGATCGATATATAGATGTGTTTGAATGGGAAAGTTTATAATTTTGACATATTATACACCCTTACATTTTTTTCATTAAAAAAGGGGGTAGGGAGGGGACTTATGCACACTTTAGGTGTCTGTGGGGTTAGAGGTTTATGTTGACTAATAAAATGCGCTGGTATGACTAGAAACTTTAAGTCTATATTTACTTTCATACTAATCAACCAATTGCCACATCGTTTACAGAGTCTGTGTTGAAAGTCTGCACACTTTGTGCGTTTCAATGATACATTTAATTTATTTTATTATGTGTTTACAAATAATTATGAATAGTGTGCGTTTCTAGTTTTGCTCAATTACATCTGTTCAGTTCATTGCCAAATAGTAAAGTGACGTATGCGGATATTTGCCCAAGTTTTTAAGTCCCGGGCAAAAGGAAAGATATCTCTAAAATGGAACTTGAAACCACAGCTTTTGAAAATACTTTTTCTACATCAGTGTATTTGATATTAATTAAATTTTTAATTCAATTCATTAATGTTTCTTCTATACAACAGGAGTCTTTCTTGATTTTTTTTAGATGTATTTTAGAGAAGATGGGTTTTATTTATTTTTAATAAATTAAATTCTCAAAAAATATATTGGCCCATAAAAATAAGATTTGTAGCTTTTTTGTGAGACTAATGATATACGGTGGGAAAATACAAGAGTTGTTATGCTACCTATAAAAACTCCTTGGGAAAAAGAGTCTTAAATTGAAACTTCAAAAATTATTTTAAAAATCAGTATAAATTATATTTTAAGAGAGCACAATGACTCAAAAGCATGTGTTTTTTTTTTACGATCTCTGAAACATACAGAGAAAGACTAATGAAAATTATGAGTATACGAAGGGTGTTCAAAAAGTTCGCGAACTAATTGAATAACTTCCATTAAGGTCAAGATCTAGTAAATGTCTTTAAACTTACTCCTTGGTGCTATATCCATTATGACGTCATAATCACTTTTAACTTTCTTTTTCCCGTACTTTACGGCTCTAATCAAAAGTATTTTCACGGAATTAAAGTTGAAATTACATGAAAAGTAGTCCCGATACCTATATTATATTTGATATTATTTTAAAGAAGAGGCCATGAACATGCAAATTACCGTTTTCTGAAAAACTGTAGGCAATCTGGATACATTTTCTTTGTCTGATATGGACAAAACTCCCATATATTCATGACTGATTTTCCTAATTTTTCATTGGAAATAACAGGTTAAAATATGATTTTTCATCATATTTTCTTACAAATTATGCCCAAAACACCTTATTTGACCATGCTAAATTTATAAAGCACCATTAAAAGAATTTATTTCTAAAATTTGATAAATCTGTAGGCATCTTTCATTTACTAGATCTTGACCTTAAAGACACAATATTTTGTGTCAGTGTTGATTATACCTAGAATAAGTCCTCTCCAATTTTTAAGCACATCAGCCACCGTTCTGCTCATGCGCGAATCACGTGATAATAGGCGGTCACGTGACCCCCTCCGTAGCCTTCTGTGACAAAAGCTGAAATATTTTTCTGAGTTTTATATTTCTTTCCATACAAGTTAATTTTTATAACAAGAACAATTCATTTGTTAGAAATGGTCTAATTTTGGCAACAGAATGGGTGGATAAGAAAATACTTTCTAAAAATGCGCATGGCAACCATCAAAACCCAAATCTTCTTTCTTGGGTGAGACGTTTATTCGAGGTGGATACAGAATAGGTGCCTCCTTTTTAGTATATCTATTTTTAAAATCTAAAGTAAACGATATCTAGTATTTATATATATCTATATTATTGTTAAGATACTCAACTATTTTTCAAACTGTAAATTGGAGGTCTTTGATAACAAATTGCTTAATTAAAAACACATATAATTTCAAACTAGCTTTCACTGGGTAACATAACAAACATCATTTTTAATTATCAGCCTTCTTTCACTTAAACGATCAATCCCATCATTGATTGAATTTATAGGAAGTCTTTTATGTTAATAAACTGGGTACAAATTATTATACGCTACTGCTAAGGAATTTCCAAGATATACAATAAAGTTAAGAGTTGTTGGTTGAACGAATGCGACTGAGGCAACCGTTTTTTATCACAAAGTGATCTACACAAAGACGTCACTATCACATTGTGACGTCACAAATAAGGAGCAAAACTTTATTTAGCACACGCTAGTCTGAATTGGGGTTTTGTAGATATAGTGACAATTCGCAAACTTTTTGATCACCCCTCGTATAGCTAAAATATGACAATTAAATTGCTAGAAAAGACTGCACAATATAAGCGCCGGAAAAAAGGCTTTATCTACCGTTTCTTTTTTTCGTGTATGTCAAGGTCACACCATTTTTATCTTAAGATCAAACTTATAAACAACATTTAACTGCAGTGTGCAAAGATGAAAAATATGTTCCAACAACGTTTTAAAAAGATTGCATAATAATTTTGGTCTACTTACATTTATTTCTGGGTACTTAAGACCATGGTAACTATAACTAGGGAAACTTGTTCAACTTTTCTGCGCACACGTACAAAAGGGATGAAAATGTATTTAGCAATATTTTCGTAACTTTTAGGAATTGAAGAAAATTCACACGGGTCATGCAAAAATTCAACATTTGTCAGTTTTCCCCCTGGATGATTTTTTAAAGGTTAATATTCTTGTAAAAAAAAGTAATGCTCGGTAATAAAGGAAAATAAGCTTGCTCTGTTTAGAGAATCCTTAATATTAAGGAGCTGGGGGAGAAGATTTTCAAACAACTAATGCATTTTTACTATAGACTATTAATCATCAGACTCCCGCCCTAACACCAGAACCCCTGACCCTGGGGCCATGAAATGTACAATTTTGGAAAAGACGACCTTCCTAATCATAGCTATGCATTTGTTTTAATTATACCCAGGAATAGAAGAGAAGGTTATCAAAGAATTATTGCATTTTCCCTAACACCGTCCTAATGGACATTTGCGAAATAGCGTACAGTGGACAACAGACATCAGCCTTCGGACTTTAAATAAGGGGGGGGGGATCTCAAAGTGTAGGATCTATGAATTCTACTTTGCGTTTCAATTAATAATGTTATGACATTTGATATGATGGTTATCAATAAACAACATACTTCTGCGACATATATAAATAGGAAATGAGGAACACTTAGATTACTTTAATGTTTCAATCAGTCTCTTTGGAATCGGAACTCGCATCAAAAATGTATTTTCCTTCTCTCTCTTGTTTACTTCTTTATCTAATTATTCTTCACCTTTTGAATTTTATTGATATTTGACTTTCAGGATTTTTCAGTTTTAAAAATTGTTTTCTATATGCATGTTTTAACCCTCCCCCCTCCCGAAAAAAGAGAAAAGGATGTGTCTTAATGTATTTAGAATTTGAAATAAATAAATTTGACGTAAATTTGACTTTGCTGGAAACATTTTGCAGATATCTGATCTACAATACGCTAATTAAAAAGCCAGTTGATCCCACCCTCCCACAAGCACACACGTTTTGGTACAGTACTTGTATAGGCTGTAAAACTATCTTATGCAAGTCATCTTAAAGATGGAAATTACCCCCCCCCCCCCTTCCGCACATATATTCCCTTCCTTCGAGTTTAGAATATTCTCCTTTTCCTGTTTGTCAAACATTTTTTCAGGTAAGTTGTAACCTCACCCCAAAAAATAAAATACACAAATTTTCAAAATCGACATGCATATTCAGTACATATTTTATGTATCAAATAACTGGGAACATTAAGTTTTAGAACTTTTAACATTTGTTTTTTTTTTCAATATTCAACAAAAATACAAACAAAAAACAATTTTTAATCTTTGAGAGACAACTTTTATTTATTGTCATTTAACTTGATTTCTAGATTGACCGCTGTATTTAAAATAGACTAATTTTGAACAAGTTTTTATACAGTAGAGTATTAAATGAAAGTTTTGACAAAATTTATGCTTTCTACTCAATTCATTTTCCAACGAAAAATGGCTAAGCAAATGGGAATTGAAAAGTAAAATGCAAGTAATATATGACCCAAATCTGTGCATGCAGGGCGTTAAAGATCCCTTATTTATTAAGATTTATTTACAGTGTATCACATTGATCGGAAAAATTGTAGTTGTTTGTAGTTCATACTTGATACTTTTCGATTTAATGCATACTAAAATACTTATACTTATAACTTATTATTTCAAGACAGTTCGAAGTTCACTAATGAATTATTTGCAGACGTTCCAATTAATTTCATTATTTCTCAAAGGCCTATACATTTCTAGATGATTTGATCTGTTATAAATTTATATTTTTTAGTTTTTTAAACCGCTCTCTTAGAAAAGTCCGCCTTTAAATTCTGAAGTCCGAAGTCCGCGGTTCGCTGTACGCTATTTCGCAAATGTCCAATACCATAACCCCTGACTCTGGAGACATGAAATTCACAGTTTTGGTATAGGGCTAAATGCTCATTACAATCATGCCAACAGATTGGCTGCTTGATGTCCAGGAGTAAGAAATATTCCACCAATTTAGTAGAATTTTGCCTCATTTAGGTCCCATGAGATTAGGGGCCATGAAATTTACAATTTTCACTCCCCTTCACCCATAGATACCATGTTCTAAAACTGCTAGTAATTGGTTCAGAGAAGACGCTATTATATGTTTAAATATTATTCTACCACGATTATTGCCAAGATCAAAGAAATACCGCAGATTTTATTCTCCAATAAAAAACGAACGTCATCAAAACATTATCAGATCAGAAACACGTATCAAACCTGAACAATTCAAATGCATGTTTGGTTGTAGAATGAAATTCTTGTTTAGACCAAATTGATGTGTCGTCTTTTGCAGTATAAACACTGTAAATTGCATCAAGTTGCTGATGAATGTCAGTTTTGATAGCTAAGCGCGGGGCTATTCCACAGACCTCATTACACATTTAACAACGTGCTTTTAGTCCAAAGAATGCAGTAAAACAGAAAAACAGGAACATGATTTTGTTATGATGTATATTCATTAAAATTAATCAATTTGTAATTTAAAAAGACTGTTTTAATGCAACGAAATCTCACATTGTCTGCATTCCATATACAGGTAAACAAACAAGTTTTCTCTCTGGTGTTAAATGGAACAGCGATATCGACACATGGTGACCTTATTCGTTTCCTATAGAGGAAATGATCAGCCATATTAACCGATCTTTGTAGAATAGAAATAAAGTCGTTGTTGTCGTGCATGATGCAGGATATCCTCCTCGGTCTTATAATGTTGCTTGAAATATTAAAGCCTCAACTAACGCTTCGGCTTTTATCTTTCAAACAACATTTCTCGACCTCGGATGTTATTCTGCAACATTCACGAAAACGCGGACTTTATTCTCTAAACACACGACGGAAGACGCAAAACAGGCTTTGCACGACACACGACGACAGACGAAAACAGAAAGCAATAGGTCACCTGAATTTACTCTGGTGATCTAATAAAATTTGAGAGAAAATGACAGAGGGCATCAACAGAAAAATAAACACTCTAAAAGATGCATAAAACGTGTTTAGTAAAAGAGTAATTTCTTTTTTTTTTGTTCATGTAAACCGTCATGAAAGATTTGAACTGGATTTCACCACTTTGGATTGGTATTTCTTTTTTCCCTTCATGTCAAATCATTGATTGACAATGAAATATTTAATCCGATTACTGTAGCAATCTTAGGAAGATTAGAACACATGTACAATTCATTTCTTAAATTTGCATACATAGTATAACTTACAGAGCACATTGACAGTCATGGACTGACTGCTTGATCCCGTGGCTCCAATACTGTAACTGTTTTGTGCTGTACACGTGTAGGTACCAGCACTGTTTCTCTGTATTCTCTGTATCCGTAGTACAGCACCATTCTGTCTAAATCCAGAGTCACCTGTCTTAGTCCAGTAGATAGTGGTTTGGGAAGGATTTCCATTGGTGACAGAACACGTGACAGATAGGTCATCTCCTTCTATAATGTCTTTATTTGTCAAACTGGACACAGTCGGGGGATCTGTAAAGAAGAGTATATTATTTTAAATTTTAGACTTGAACAAAATTTATCACTTGACAAAAAGCAAGTCCTGTTTTTTTTTAAAACAAAAACATGTGAACAAAACATGACGGGGACTCCGGTATATCCAGAGGTAGATTAAGGTGCCTTGGAAGAGTTAGCATCTCGTGGTGATTGGTTACATCCGAAATACAACGTATACATCAAGTTCATAGAAAACAAAAACATATGCCCTACAGTTCATGGCAGGGAATCTACCCACAAAAGATCAGAACAAATTTCTTCTACATTTTTTGATTGGTCTGATTTTAATATAACTTGGTACACAAGTTGACTACACTAATTAAGATACAAAATTCTTTTCATCGGTTTTCAATTGCATGCACAAAAGTACACGTTACAAAAATCAAGGCAAAAAGGAAATTAAAGGAAAATGTAATAAACAGAAAATTCAATGTTTTGTATTTGAATATGGAATTTATTTCACTCGTGAGACGGTTTTTTTTTTTATATTTTCACTTGTGCTTTGCACGCGTAAAAATATCAGAAAATCATGTCACACTCGTGAAATAAATTCCATATTCAAATACAAATCATTGAATATCCTCTATTTATTTTACACACTTACAGAGAACATTGATGGTCATAGACTGACTGTTTGACCCTGTGCCTCCAATGCTGTAACTGTTTTGTGCTGTACACGTGTAGGTACCAGCACTGCCTCTCTGTATTCTCTGTATCCGTAGTTCAGCACCATTCTGTCTAAATCCAGAGTCACCTGTCTTGGTCCAGTAGACAGTGGTTTGGGTAGGATTTCCACTGGTGACAGAACACGTGACAGATAGGTCATCTCCTTCTATAACGTCTTTATTTGTCAAACTGGACACAGTTGGAGGATCTTTAATTGAAAGATATATGAAACATTTTTACAAAGTCTTTTCAAATCAAGATGCCCCATTGTTTTACCAATCACTTGAGTATAATAAAACACTATAAAAGATTCACTGGAGATAACAAATGAAAATCAGAAATAAAGATCTGGTATCCAAAAGCAAAAGAGATAAAATGTTCAAAATTCAGCAAAGTAGTTAATTTAGTTCTCAGCAATATTGCAAGATTTTTTTGTCTAACGGATCCGCATAAGAAATGATTTAGACGATACACCAATTTTCAATATTTCTTTTAAAATTATTCCCTATTCCAAGAAAGTATGAGTTCATATGAGCTTAAACAAATGCTAGAATCGGAACATAGTCATATGAGGGTATATTTGGAACAGGATTTAAATAAAGTAGAATGTATACTAAGATAGAATAAACTCTACTTTTCAAATGCATTCAATTGGTAAATAATAACTTACACAACACATTGACAGTCATAGACTGACTGTGTGATCCCGTGCCTCCAATGCTGTAACTGTTTTGTGCTGTACACGTGTAGGTACCAGCCATGTTTCTCTGTATTCTCTGTATCCGCAGTACAGCACCATTCTCTCTAAATCCAGAGTCACCTGTCTTAGTCCAGTAGATAGTGGTTTGGGAAGGATTTCCATTGGTGACAGAACACGTGACAGATAGGTCATCTCCTTCTATAATGTCTTTATCTGTCAAACTGAACACAGTTGGAGGATCTATAATGGAAATTGTGGATAAAATTTCAAAAGTTTATATTGAATATAATGCATCTTTTATCATCGATAAGGAAGGCTTGTTTTGCAAGTTGCAATTTTCTTTTAGAGAAGATACAATAGTATAACATAAGTTTTTCTAATACTCATTAGGTTAAATGGATTTCAAGTCTGATTTCAAATACATGTATATCCAACAAAATCATAATGAAATAGCTGAAATTAAGTTAGATATCAAAGGCATCCAAAGATGCAAAATGGCTCACTTAACTGGAATTAATAATGAGATAATATGCTTTAATAATACACTTACACAACACATTGATGGTCATAGACTGACTGTTTGATCCCGTGCCTCCAATGATGTAACTGTTTTGTGCTGTACACGTGTAGGTACCAGCACTGCCTCTCTGTATTCTCTGTATCCGTAGTACAGCACCATTCTGTCTAAATCCAGAGTCTCCTGTC
>NW_026925756.1:0-10585 GCF_032062105.1 Saccostrea cuccullata
TTTAAAAGATAGCAAAAGGTTGGAATGATTTGAAAACATTTCATAGTTTAAAATAAATATTAAATATGTTGGACACAAATTTGGTCTTTTTCTTTACTAAAATGAGAGAATTACCTCCCTTTGTCAGGAACACCTATAGCTTGAAAATTAAATCATATTCATATGCATTTTTCTGGCTTAAAATAATTTATTATGTTTATTCTTACAATTAAAAAAGAAGAAAATCATTTTCAATTATTTTTAATGTCAGAAGCCAAACACCTTAATATGTCTAAAATATAAGGGTGATCAAGATTCTTGTTTTTAATGGATTGTAAGCAAGAAAGAGAGTCCGAAAATATAGTAAATATGTTGTCAATGGAAGATTTTATATATTCAAATGCAAGTTGTATGGCTTTCGCTTCCGCAGTAAATATTGTTGCTTCATTTGGAAACGTGTTGAGAAAACACTATTATCAATTACTGCAGCTGATGCAACTGTATCCTTTTCTTTCGAACCATCTGTATAGATCTCGACTGTAGGACCATTAGAATGTTTTATTTCAGCTAATTTTTGTTTAAAAATAAGAGAATTTGTTTCTGATTTCTTAAATTCAGTTAAAGATATATCAACACTTGGTTTTATTAATTTCCAGGGCGGTATTTTAGAAAAAATTGAGGGTTTTATAATGTCCAAAGGAAGGTCAGAGTCTCTAATATGCTTTTTACATCGTAGACCAAGTGGTTTAATACACGTTTTCCTTTTATGATACAAGTCCTCATTCTGCGGATAAAAAACACAGTTATAAGCAAAATTATTAACATTTGCTTTTAATTCCAGGATATATTGTAGGGAAAGTTTAATTCTACGTAAGTCGAGGGGTGGTTCATTTGCCTCGATATATAAACTGTCTTTAGGAGAAGTTCGAAAAGCTCCCAAGCACAGTCTAAGGCCTTGATGGTGAATTGCATCAAGAGCTTTTACGTAAGAAGTTCTTGCCGAGCCATACACAATACAACCATAATCTAACTTGGATCTTACTAAAGAACGATATAGTTTTAAAAGAGTATTTTTATCTGCCCCCCATTTTGTTTTTGCAATTACTTTAATTACATCTAAAGCCTTCGTGCATTTCTCTTTAAGCATTTTTATATGCGACACAAAAGAAAGTTTACTATCAAAAATGATACCTAAAAACTTTATTTCTTTTACAACTTTAATTGGATTTCCATCGAGCAGCAGACGTGGTTCGTCATGCACCTTCCGTTTGGAACAAAAATGAACGCAAGCGGTTTTGCTTTTTGAAAATTTGAATCCATTTACATCAGCCCAATTTTGAATTTTATTTAGACAACTCTGCAATTTTCGTTCAATATAGTTCATATTTTTGGATCTAAAACAAAGAACAAAATCATCAACATATAAACTTCCGTGCATATCATTTTCAAGAACTTCAGCTAAGTTGTTGATTTTTATACTGAATAGAGTTACTGATAGAATACTACCTTGTGGTACACCCATTTCCTGTTCAAAACTTTCTGAATATGTAGACCCTAAGCGTACTTTAAAATGTCTATCATTCAAGAAATTCTTGATAAAATTTGGTAAATGGCTTTAAGACCCATAGTGTAGAGGTCTTCTAAAATGCCATGTCTCCATGTAGTATCATATGCTTTTTCTAAATCAAAAAACACAGATACAACATGCTCTTTTTTAATAAAGGCATCTCGAATATAGGTTTCCAGTCTCACCAACTGGTCAATAGTACTGCGGTTTTTCCTAAAACCACATTGAATATTAGTTAAAATGTTATTAGTTTCAAGAAACCATATAAGTCGTTCATTTATCATCCTTTCCATGGTTTTACATAAACAGCTTGTTAAAGCAATAGGACGGTAATTATTTGGATCTGTGTGATCCTTCCCAGGCTTTGGGATGGGAATTATTGTAGCTTGGGTCCAGGAGGGTGGAAAGTGACCCTGCTCCCAAATCGTATTGAAAATTTGCAGAAGACATTGTTTACTTTTTAAAGGAAGGTGTTTAATTATTTGATAATGGATTTCATCCGGTCCTACTGCTGTGTCATGGGATTTATCTAAAGATTTCTGAAGTTCATCTAAAGTAAATGGGTGATTATAACATTCATTGTTTTCAGATGTAAAATCTAGTATTTTCTTTTCTTGTGATTTTTTATGTTTACTAAACTTAGGGCTGATATTTTTGTTGGAGGAATTTTTAGAAATTGTATTACCTATTTCATTTGAGATCTCTTTTTTATCCGTTATAATTTTATTTCGAACATAAAGATGTTGATATTTTTCAGGACCTTTACCTTTAATTTTTCTAATTGCATTCCAGACCTTATTAATAGGAGTATGAGAATTAAGGCTGGAAATGAATCTTTTCCAAGATTTTCGTTTATTAAAATTAATAGTTCTGCGAGCTTTTGCTCTAAATATCCGGAAATTGCTTAAATTTGCTGATGTTGGTATCCGATTAAATTGTCTCTCTGCTTTTTTGCGAGCTTTAATAGCATCATTGCATTCTTCGGTAAACCATGGTTTTTTACTTTTAGAGGAATTTGTCGAGGTTTTAGGTATACATTTATTTGCAGTAGTTAATAGGATTTCAGTAAATTTTTTAATAGGATCAAGATCGTTCTCGAACGTTTCGGACGAAATATTTTGTAAGCATAAGTTTTCAAATTGTATCCAATCAGCTTTGTTTAGCTTCCAGTTTTGAATAGAAATATTTTCAAAGGATACATCTAGTTTAATGATAATTGGGAAGTGATCACTTCCACATAAATCGTCATGTACTGACCAACTAAAATCCAAGAGCAAAGAAGGGTCTACTAAAGTAATGTCTATTGAAGAATATGAACCATTACCCGGATGCAGATAGGTGCTAGAGCCGTCATTTAGTATACAAAGATTATGATGTGATATTGCATCCTCAATTATCTTTCCTTTATCTGTTATTTTATCGCTGCCCCATAATGGATTATGGGCATTAAAGTCACCAACAACCATAAATGGAGCTGGAAGTTGTTGTATTAACTTTGTAAGTTCTAAAGCTTGTAAATGATAGTTTGGAGGAACATATACAGAACAAAGGGTAATTGTTTTTTCAAGTGAAAGGCGCACAGCTACTGCCTGAAGATTTGTTTTTAGATCTAGTTGGCTATGAATATATTTATTGTTAATTGCTAAAGAGGAACCACCAGACGCTCTTTCAGTTTGAGAATAATGGTTATACATACTATAATTTTTAATATTAATTTTATCTGTTTCTTTTAAATGTGTTTCTTGTAAACATATAGCTACTGGGTTATGGTCCTGAATAAGTAATGATAATTCATTAAAGTTGACTTTAAAACCTCGACAATTCCATTGTATAATAGTAGGATGATTCATTTTTTATGAGTAATGGGGGATATCCTCCCTTTACTTTTGGGGGGTGACGCACTTCGGACTCGCGAGGAGGATTGGCATGGTGTAACGTCCATCTCCTCGAAGACCCCAAATTTATTGTGGAGAGTGACGGCCGCTTTAGGTAACCGATCACTCTGCTGTTTTGAGTTGTTTTTGGAGGGAGATCTGTTTTTTCTCCCCGATGATGATAATTTGCTCCAGGCTGCTGGCTTTGATGTAGCCACAGCTACGGTTTTTGGAGCAGCAGGAACTGCAGGACCTGCAGAAGCAGGCAGTGAAGTGTTTTTACCCTTGTCATGAGATGACAGGGGCGTTTGACATAATGAAGTCTGCTGAAGAAAGTCTTTCTCAGAGACTTGTGTAGACATGTCCTTCAAAGAGGACGTTTTAACAACAGTTGCATATGATGTCAGATTCGGTTTTGGGACACTGTACATGTTAACTAGTTTTTTGGCTTCTGGATAAGGAATGCGTTTTTCGGCTTTAACTTTTTGAATTTCTTTTTCCTTTTTCCACATCGGGCATTGTTTGGAGGAAGCCATGTGCCCGCCCTTGCAGTTTTTGCATTTAGGGTCATTATGGCAATCTTTACCATCATGCCCCTCCTCACCACACCTGAAGCAGGATTCAGAGCCTTTACAATTGGATTGTCCATGTCCAAACCTCTGGCACTTAAAGCAACGCAGAGGATTTGGAACGAACATTTCAACTTTCATATGATAAAGTCCAACTTTAATACTTGTTGGTAATGTTGGTATACCAAAAGTCAAAAGGTACGTATTTGTCGGTTCTATGTTATCATTCCGCTTTTTTGTAAACCTTTTCACAAAGACCACTCCCTGGGATTCCAACTCGGATTGGATTTCCTGCTCAGGAATGTCATCCAGGTCGTGATCTCTGTCGAAAAGGATACCTTTGCTTTGATTTAATCCACTGTGGATTTTACCAACACCAGGAATATCGGCAAGCATTTTCAGACTTAGTAAAGAAGTTGACTGCTGTTTTTTGGTAACTTCAATAAGTAGAGCTCCGGATCTCAACTTTTTAACAGATTTAGGAGTACCGATGATTCCTTGAATACCTTTTTGAATGATAAATGGTGATATCTTTGTTAAAGGCTTCGTTTGTTGTTCTGATAATTGTGCTTCAAGTGTGATGAAGCGGGGCCAGTGTTCCACAACCGAATTCAGTTGTTCATCATTAAAAGTAATATCAAAACCTGCTGGGTAGCAACGTTTTTTTGAGAGAGCCATGATTATAGAAGAAAAGATTCAGAATCCTTGCTCCCCGCCCGCCTCGGAGCGCCAACAAGGGCGATATCTAGTCAAACGGACATCCAGTAAGACTGATACCAAGAGGATACAAAGAAACTATACTCAGACATGAAGTGCCTGATTGACCCTCAGCCACCGCTTAATATATCAATATCAACATGGAAACGTCGGCGTATTGGAAATTGCAAAACAGAGAAAACAGATAATAAAAATTGCAGAACATCAATACTAAGGCATGTTAATATTATCAGCTCGGCATGACTAGCCGATTGATCAAGTCGGGCCAAACTTGACCTCCCGTCTAGATGAATATGGGGCCAAAGTGGAGTGTTGGTCGAACAGATGCATTGCACCCAGCACCTGCAGACCTCAGCCACCAGGATCCCCTCCTCCACCAACACGGGTCGCAACCCACGGCCAACAGGTTGCCCCATTTAGTCGCCTCCTACGACATGCAAGGGGGTGCCAGGGACCTATTCTTGTCACCCCGGGTCCCTACGGGGGCTATCCGTGGAGCTATGCTCCTGGGAGTGAACTCATTATAAGCTTTTGAAATTCAATCTACAGACCCCCTCATCGATATATGGCAGGAAAAATATAATGATCTGAAATAGTTTTCTGGGGGGTTATAGTGAGGGGGGGATAAAATGTTACCACCCCTCCTCCAATATGTTACAAAAGGGGGGGGGGTGATTTATTTGTATTAGTTTTTTTTTTTTTCAAGTTAAATAACTTATTTTTATCTAAAACTATTTGAAAAGCTTCCTAAAAATATTTTCCGGAACATAAAGTCTGTGATAAATGGAATACCGAGATGTCCGTATAAAATATGACAAAATCAAATATAATTTTTTTTCTCTGCTATAATTTGGGCACATAAATCCATTATTTCAACAACGACCATTTTAAATATACCCATTTTCTGCATGCACGTACAATGAACTCTCCACTGAAAATTGCCGTATTTCCCTATAAACTTTAATGTATTCCTTCATTATATATTGTTTCAGTAAAGTGTACACATTGTATTATAAATTTGGCATAAATTCAACTGTTGTAGTGTTTGCTATGACAAAAAATCTTAGTATAAATAATAGATTCAATTATTTTTTCTTTGCTGCATAAAATAATCTGATGTTAAAGAAATAAATTCCTACGTTCTAGCTTTCATTTTTTTGCAATAACTTCAAGTTCTTAAATGAAAGGGCACATTCATTCACAAACATAGACCCATTCAAAAAAAAAAAAAACTTGCATCAACAAATTTCAACCCTGCAAAAATTGAAATCTAAGAGAAAATCGCAGTTTTGTCACGTGTTCCGTTTAGCGATGTGATTTCATAAAGTCACTTGTACAACAAAAAAAATAATTAATTTAAAAAATGATTAATAAATGAAATTAATTCTTTTAAAAATTGATGAAATACCTTACATGGTAATAATTCTTAACCCCCCCCCCTTTTTTAAGCACACAATTAAAAAGCTGTTATGAGGTATTTAGTTCTTATCATATATACATAATTAATTAAGTTTAATTTGGTTAACATATATAATTTTTATCAACAGATTGTTCAATCTAATTAAAGTTAGATCTTTGGTTTATATAATTTTCATCAACATCTGATTTAAAAGATTGATAATATGTCTATACTATAAATTATTGATATAATTAGAATCATGTAATTATTTATGCTTTGTTTTTTAAAAAATAAATAGGCATACCCTATTATCAATAAACTCATACAAAATATGTGCAACTTTCAATGTACGTGGTAAATATTTCATTGGTACTTGCCTAGTGATCTTCTTATTGCCATGTATATTTCTTCATTACAGCCTTATTATCCCACCCTTAGCTCTGATGTTACTTTGTTTTTAAACACTTTTTTTTCAATGATGCAGCACTTGTCACAGAGGCAGGAATTTCATAGGATGCAATCCATTAATGATTTTTGAGGTAATCACATCTATACACAAACATGTATATCTCTCAATCACAGTAAAGCCTGAACAATCATTTAACAGTTTAACTATGGGTAATGTTAAATAATTCACAAGTTGGATTAAAACCCCTAAAAATATCCAAAACAGACAGTATTTACTCCTCAAAGTCGTTTTCTGCAGTGTACTTTCACTTTAATTTTCATTGATTTAAGCAAAAGATTTCCGAAAGGGGAAATAACTCTTGTCAAAAATGTGTGTAAATTTAGAGATTTTTACAAACTTTACAATCAATTTATTTTCTTAAAGTAAATAATACCTCTCCAGTTTTTTCATATGTTCTTCATAAATGTATAAGGTGAAATTCAGAGCATCAGAATATTCCACCAGTGCCTGCGTTTTTTGTACACATTGTTATGTTTAACCCCCCTTTTTTAAAGCAATTGTTTGTGTTATTTGGCATTTAACAGCAAGTTCAAAATTTTTTTTCAATTTTTTTTTTTATAGAAAATACAAATAACAAATTATTTCAAAGGAAAAAATAAGAATAATCACCTTTATTTAATTAAATGTACATGAATGGGAAGAAATATCAATTTAGGTTTTTACCACTATGTGAAAAAAACAGGTCACCTGGTTGCCATGGAAACAAGACCAACTGATCACTTTTACTGATAATTTTGTAAATTGGGCTTATAATATAACTATTTCACAAAGTTTCAGCAAATCCGTGAAAATCAATTTCCAGCCCATTTTGATGCTTACAGAGAATGACTTTTAAATAAGTATTAAGCCGTTGTCATATAGTGAGACTTCCCCCATAGTGAGGCTTCTCCCGGAAGGCTCACTATATAGTGAGTCTTCCCCCCGGAAGGCTGGCTATATCGTGAGCCTTCCCCCCGGAAGAATGGCTATATAGTGAGACTTCCCCCACGGAAGTTTCACTATATAGCCGTTCTTCCGGGGAAGGCTCACTTTATAGCCAGCCTTCCCCCATTCATAGCGAGACTTCCCCCTCTTATTATAGTTTCCGGAACATTGTTTTATTATTTAAAAAAATTCTAACAGTGTTAATTTATGACGATATTATCTTCCATATATATACATGTATTTATATATTTATTTTATATGCATGAACAGTTTGAATATCGTTTTGACTGTTTGATATCCATTATAACATATGCATGTACATTGAGATGATATAATATATATAATATGTATTCCCTTTCCTTTACATGTATTGATAATGAATAATTTTATTAGTTCACGAGTCACTTATATGACAGATCTACACACTAAAATTGACAATTTAGCCATCTCCGACATTAGTGCAAAATAGTTTAGTCAAATAAGTGACAATTGCAATGCAGTATATATTTTTTTTTAATTTTACGTATTTTTTATACGTGTATTCAAACATCCAATCGTCCAAACCCAGTTAAATATATTTTATATATATATTAAATAAAATATCATTAAATAAATAATTTTTAAAACACGACCAAAATGAAAAAAATAATTGTATGAATTGATGTATGGGTGTGATGAGCAGGGAATGCACACATTTTCATGCAATTTTTCCGGTCATAAATTAAAAAAAAAAGGGGGGGGGTTAAGCCCAATCCATGCATCCGTGCATCCGCGGTGCCTTTGCTAAAATATGCATGACAGTCAGAATTTGATTTAAAGTGTATTAGAACTCAAAAATTTATAAAAGTTAAAAGGTCCCTAAAGCATACAATAAATATTTAATTATGTCAATGTATATAAAATCCAAACCGAAAACCGAAGGGGGAAGACTCACTATGGTCATTATGGGGGGAAGTTTCACTACATAGCCATATTTCCCCCCAAGGGGAAGACTCACTATACAGTCAGACTTCCGGGGGAAGTCTCACTATATGACACCGTATTTCGTTTTGGAAATATCAGATTCCTAAATATTTTGAACTATTTTGAGTGAAGAATCGTGCGTTTACGTTAACAATCGTGTAAGATCGTGTAACGTGTAGAATCGTGAACGTGAAAGATCGTTCGTGTAACAGGTTTAATCGTGCGTTAATCGTGCGGAATCATTCCTGTAACGTGATCGTTCGTGCAAGTTGTCAACAATAACGTTTCAGCCACTGTACATGTCGCTATTTTTAGCACAGGGGCATGAGGAGAGTTATTGCGTATAAAACAGGTTCTCGGTTCTTATTACATCTATTAGAACTGTTTAATATAGGCTAAATAAATCAAACACCATGGATTGTGTAAAATTTTGAGAATACCGAACATGAATATATACATGTATGTGAATTCAGTTCTGCATATACTTGACGCCATGTAAAGCGATTCCGTGGTCTAGTGGTATGTCTCCCTTCGCATGTGAGAGGTCCCGGGATCGAATCTAGGTCGATCCTTTTTTTAAAAAAAAAAAACTTTTCTTTTTTTTTACTAAATGATAGTATTCAGCATGTGAAATGAAAAATTTATGAGGTTATAAAATCATCATTACAGTGTGATAAATATTCCATATAAAAAGAATCTTCTTTATACATAATAAAGAATAAGCAATCAAAACTTTATATGCATATTGACATACATGTATTTTATTTGCTTCAGTATACATGTATACATTTAATAATTCTACAAATTCAGTCGGGGGGATCCGACTTTTTCCCTAAGCGGGGGACACGAATTCTCTGAATTAGCTTGATTGTATTACATGTCGCTATTTTTAGCACAGGGGCATGAGAAGAGTTATTACGTATAAAACAGGTTCTCGATGGACTTTACATGTATATTCTTATTACATCTATCAGAACTGTTTAATAAAAGTTAAATTAGATATCATGCATTAGGTAAAATTTTGACAATATCGAACGTGAGTATATACATGTATGTGACTTCATCTTTGCATATAATTTTCGCTAGTTTAAAGCGGCTCCGTGGTCTAGAGGTATGTCTCTCGCTTCACATGTGAGAGGGAACGGGTTCGCATCTAAATTTTTGTTTTCTTCGAAATACTTTTTTTTCCCTAAATGATAGTATTCATGTGAAATGAAAATTTATGAGGTCTGGCTTGTTCAAACTCATAAAATCATCATTACAGTGTGATAAATATCCCCTATGAAAAGAATCTTCTAAACACATAAAAAATAAGCAATCAAACCTTTATATCCATATTGGCATATTTTATTTGCTTCAGTATTCATGTATACATTTAATTTTATAATTCTACAAATTCAGTCAAGGGCATCCGACACCCCCCCCCCCCCACTACGCATGGTTTACTTTTTTCCTAAGCGGGGGACACAAATTCTCTGAATTAGCTTTTTGATGACCTGTATTTAAAAACATTTTTTAAAAATGCAGAAATCAGACGAGAATGACAAATATGAATAATTAGTCTGGTCCTGATTTTTAAAAAGAAGGCTAGAAATAACTTCTAACGGCAAATAATTATTATTTGGTCCAGCATAGTTTTTTAACCTATTTCGAGTATGCTGAATCCGAAAAAGTATGCTGGCCTTCATGAAAATGGCGTTAAAGAGGTCAAAATGGCGATTCAAAATGGCGGACATCAATTTTTTCTAATTTTCTCTTAATGTCGTTCAAAATGGAGAAGTAATGAGTGAATATCTAACGGATAGTAATAAAACTATATAAAAAAAAAAAGTATAATAGAATGCTAACATTACTAGTTTAACTCAGAAAATTTAGTCCTTTCTTCACTTAATTCG
Organism: Saccostrea cuccullata; assembly: GCF_032062105.1. Classification (NCBI taxonomy): domain Eukaryota; kingdom Metazoa; phylum Mollusca; class Bivalvia; order Ostreida; family Ostreidae; genus Saccostrea; species Saccostrea cuccullata. Next base: position 10,357 of record NW_026925756.1, read on the forward strand.
AATTTTCTCTGATTTATTTGTCTATTGTTTCTTTATTCTTTTTTGTTCAGGATTTTACTTTTGCAAACATCCATATACTGCAGATTTGTGTATTTTTTCCTCTACATCTCACTATTCTGCAGCTGAAAGTTAAAAGTCAAAATGGCGATTCCAAATGGCGGATATTCCCTTTTTTCAAATTATTTCTTATTAATGTCGTTTACATAGGAGAAGGAATTTGTGAATATCT
>NW_026925757.1:0-10711 GCF_032062105.1 Saccostrea cuccullata
GTTATGTACAATTGCAGATCGTAATGGGATGGGCAAGCATACTATCCCCAGCAGAAGTCATTGTTTGGGGACGCTTGTGATTGATAAAAATGATCTTTGAAAAAATATTATAATAGAATTAACAGTTTTGTGATCATGATTTCATATTTTAAAACTTTATTTTTCACAAGAATATTTACTTATATAAATACATTAATACCAAACGCAGGGTAACAAGGAATCCTTACAGTCGGGAGAAAATTGCACACAACGCTTAATGATAAATATCATTAAGCATTGCACTAAAAGTTGATATCCTCAACTGCTTAAAATATGCTAAATCGCCGATTAATGAAACAATAATTTCATTAAGCGGTTTATAATGCCATAATTGATAATGATATTTTGTGTTGCATTGCAATGCTGAATGACGTTTCTATCAATAACCGGCGTTTTATCATTACATGTATGTAGCACATCATTTTTATCCAAAGTCTCAAGTAATCTTTGTCCAACCTATCGCTGTTGTCCTTCTCGTTAAGTTTTACAGTGTTATCTTTTTCTCCAGGACCAGTGGGTCAATTTCAACTAAACCTGGAACAGAGGACCGTTATGTAACTTTGTTCACACGAAAGGCCATACCCCCTTTTCACCGAAGGCGTTTATGCATAAAATCATCATGCAAGCCAATCGATTGATCATCGTCAGGAAATTGAAAAATCTGACAGTTATTCCTTATTTAAATCTCCTGCGGCTGTCTTTGTGCTTGTCCTCAGTGAGCGGGGACTTTTGACAAGGGAGGCGTCGTGTAATTTAAATCTAATACACGAAATTTTCAAAATTTAAATTTACAATTTTTTCGCAATGAACTGGAAATGTAAGGAATAACTGTCTAGTTAGTAGAGTATGCTATGGATACCAACGATATTTGGAAACCTGGAATAATTCGTACATTTATATTTCGCACGTTATGCAAATTATGCTATATTTCCAACCATTGTTGATGCCCTGGCATACTCTACTAACTAGACAATTATTCCTTAATACACCTAAGAACTAATTTTTGAATGTACTGTGAGCTGAACGAGCGGGTGTCTGGTTAACGCAAAGCTGTAAACGCACGGTGAACTAACGTTGAACAAATGGTAAGCACACCAACAAAATTGGAAAAATAGAACTTTTTAGGGACTGAAATTCAAGATATATATAATTGTAACCATTCCAGTGCGTGGTACAGTGGTTATAGAGCGTTATATGAACCGAGATCCCGTGGCGCAGTAGGTGTTGGCACAATTAAAAAAGATCCCTTTCTGCTCAATGGCCCTAAATGCCGAGTATAGGAGAAAATTTGCAGTACTCCTCCGGAAAGTGGTTAAGTGGTCGCGTCTCCATATCAGTGAAAAATTCTGTAAAGGGATGTTTAAGGAATCACTGCCTAGTTCTGAGAGTATGCCAGGGCATCAACAATAGTGGGAAACATGGGATAATTTGCTAAAATTATCCCATGTTTCCCACTATTGTTGATGTCCCTGACATACACTCCTAACTAAACAGCGATTCCTTATATTTCCATTTTTACTTGAAATAACAATCTGAAAATAAATCGAAATACCGTCTAATTTAGTAGAATTGAAATACACGAGGCCCCATGACGTCAAATTTTACTATAAAAAAATAGTCCCAAAAACACGAAACAAATTTATAGATTATTTAGTTACCGTAGTCAAATATCAACATTTATTAGATAAACAACAAAAGAATGATAAATTATTATTAAAGTAATCTTGTTAACTTTAATTGTATATGTGACCTAGATTTAGGTTGTCGGAAGCACGAATACATATAGGCACTGTGTCACTTCTCCGCTGCCATATTGAAAGCAATGTTGCAGTTGATGAAACGGGAAACCGATTTGTATGGGTGTTAAAATAACAGAGGAAGTTGAGTTGCTTAAGAAGTCGGGTCGTAATGACTGAGGGACGATGTGTGTATCAGATGATGGAGTACGTGCAGATCCATGTAGCAATGTCCATTTCTCCACGTGGTTCATATGGGCTGTTTACGGAAGTGGAGTTCTCGGTCTCGCGAGGCCTCAGTGATAGTGGACAGCGTTGCGCTAGTGACTTGCTTTTGAGTCGAAGATAATTCTTTATTTAATTTGTTTATTAAAAAGACAAAAAAAAACACAATTAAATAAAACGTCTATTTTTTCTTCAATGTATTTATACGCTCGTACTATACATGCAGGTTGACACCTGACCTTTCAGTAATAGAGAAATATACATACCACAGGTATTACCATGAAATTAACCAGATTCACTCTTGTAGTGTTTATCATAGAGAAAACAATTGGAAATGGAAATATTAAATAATATACTATCAATATAATATCATCATTTCCTTTTTCAAAAATCTTTTAAGGAAAGGAGAAAGTTCGAAAACAGTCCATTCTGTGAGAGACAGAATTGTTTGAGGCCAAAGGTTTGAGGAGTTTATCCTACTTAAAACATTTTTATTGTTGACTTAATAAACTTAATTAACTGACCGAGCTTATTTGATTTCTAACATTATAAAACACATTTGATTGTCCGGAGAGGGCGTGACGTGTAAAAATGCAACAAGAAAAGGGATGAAAATAAACTATTCAACTTAAAAGACGGTTCCAGGTACATGTAAATTAAGATTTAAAAGATAGCTCACTTGATTTCTGTCCTATGCCATAAAAAGCTTTATGAGTGAAGACATCCTCATCAGATGGAGAAAGAATATTTTTTTAACTCTGTCAACATATAAGCCAAATAATAGAATCTATTAATTTAAAGAATAGATGCACTTATTTTATGAGGAAAACTTTGTTGCTGCTATTTGAGTTGGGTTAGCTAGAATATAAATTAGATCGGGATCGGGATATCTCAAATTCTTCCTCTTTGCCCTTGATCCAAAAACGAAAGGTACACGAATTTTGTAGCAGACAGAACTTTTAAAAAATATGCTTTCAATCACGATTGTTTCTAAAATATTTAATTGAATATTAGCGGCAAATATCCGATTTGATGATTAGATGCATGGATGGATTATTCTTTTTTGGAAACATGCGAGATTTTCTTGGATTGAATTTTCCAAAATTTGCTATGTCGGCATACATGTGGCGTAATTTGTATTAAAACTTGTTTATGTTTTAGTTTAACAAGCAAACATATACCAGATTAAAGAATATTTTTAATTATGTTTTTAAATTAATGATAAATCGTGCATCAATTGAAAAATAAAAATCCTATGTAAATGAATGGCTTAATATAGCAGTCAAACTGATCAAAACATTATAATCGGTGTCTATCAATTTTGGCAGGCTTTATTCAATTGAGCATTCTCAGTGTATACAACAACGGTATTTTTAAAATGCATTTTGCATTAAAGTGCATGAATTTTGTTTAAAACACAAAGGGGGGGGGGGCTCAGAAGCAAAGTTATAACAGTTACAGCTTTGATGATTAACAGGGAAACATCAAATATCAGAAGTTACAAGGGTACATGTAATGTTGGCCATAAATCAGGCTTTATGTTATTATCATCAGAAGAAGCTTATTTCTTATTTGGCGGAAATTATGCCCTCCACAGTAAACAACACAATCAACCAACAGGACAAGCCAATGCTTTATTTCGAATTTAAAATGCACTCTTGAAATTAAATTCAGTGCTTCTCGAGTGTATAATAACTAATTGCCACTTGGTTCCTTTTGGCAATCACACAGATTTCATCAAATTTATTGCCTATCAAAGGTAGCTCAGTTGCTCTTGATCAGCTATGTGCTAGTTATTTTTCTTTGTTTAATTAGTCGTACAATAAATTTGACAGTATAAGCTCACTCGAGGGTACTCGCTTTAGCATTTTGGGGATATTTTATTCTTGTTCAGGCATTCTTCACTTCTAGGGCTATAACCATTAGAAATAAAGGAATTGATAATTTTATTTATCTGGGGTTTGGGTAAATTAGGGAATTAGATTTGTAAATTAAGGAAAATGACTAATTATTGCTCAATTCATGATAAAAAAAAATCTGCTGTATTCTATAACCAGTTGCTTAAATAAGTAATTCTCTTCTTTTAGCTATGGTAAGTATGTAGGTGTTCTATGTGACCCAGAAAAAAAAGTAACTGGATCATGTAATATCAATTATTCTAATTCTCTCAACTACTGTCAAGGTTAATAAATAAAAGCCACTTTACATAAAAGGGATTTGACAATTAACAAAATATACTGGTAAAAATATTGCGCCTTAATACTTGTGTTTACTTGAAAGTGTGTCTGCCTTTTTACACATATCTGAATTTTAAGTTTATCAGTGGATTCCTGATTTCAGCTAAAGCATTTCTTTACATAAGTAGTTTTACTTAAAATAATTCATATAAGCTATTCTTAATAATTTTATTTTATTGGTTAGAGTTTAAAGTTCATGGAATATTTACATCAGATAGAATACTAAAACACCAGGGTTGACAAACAAACAAATAAAACAAAAACACAAACAAGCAAGCAGTAGATATACATAGTGAAAATATTACTGAAATTAACTTAGGACATACAAATTCATAACACATAAATAGGGGAGAAACATGCAATTCATTCAATTTTGGGGAATAAAGGGGAATTTTATTGCTAGACAATTAGTGTCTGACTCTTAGGTTGGAAATTGAAGTCTTTGAGAAAAGTATAAATTGGATATGATGTTGAGTAGAAAATTGTATTATGCACTTACCAGGGAGAGCTGCTATGGGGCTATCATGACATAGGAGTATAACAGATTTGGGAGTATTTACATGTATTAATAAGATTTATTATTTTAAGATCCAGTGTACCAAGCTTATCTAGTCAAGTACACACAAATATAAACTAATCGTACATGTAGTATGGGTATTTTTATGACTTAGGCATAATTTTGGATCGGTTTCAATATTTTCACAAGAAGCCAATTATTGATAAGCCAGAAGGCAATTTTTTAAAGGACTTTAATTTTGGATTGGATTTCATTAGCACCACCTGTTTTAATATACAAGATCGGGCCAATTAAGGTGATGTATTTTACAATGGCAATTTTCTTTGGTCTTAAGTATTGTGATCAGAAATCTTAGCTTGATAAGCATGACATAAGCTCATAGATTTCATTCAAGATACATCAATCAGAGAGTAAATATAATTGCATTAATTATCCTGTATTCAACAAAACAGTGGAAAACCCTAGTTATAAGATCCCCGTGTAGAAACATTCATAAATCCAACCTATTGGAATTTCACCAACAGCCTCGGTCAGGGAATAATTGTAGGAAAATACAAAACTATTGTTATTAATGAATTAGAAATTAAAGCATTTGTCAAAATTTTCCACTAATTATATTAGATTCATGCCATTTAAACATATCATTCATTCAGAATCAACAGGCAAAATTCTATTTGTCAGCCACAGGCTTTAAAGTTAAAATGATTCACATTAATTGAACAGTACTTTTAGGTGATAACTGGTTCAGTATATAATGGATTAAACCTTTATTAACAAGAAAGTGCTTCCTTAAGATCACACTTTCAATTTTGGTGAATTAAAAAAAAAGAAAAAAAATAATTTGTTTTATTCTCCCTACCCTTTAGGAAAGTGATATTCAGTACTGCTTGTAGTTTAAGAATAATGCACTGTTAGACAAGGGCAACACAATAATTTTAATTTTTCTAACTACAGGGATAAGTAAAATACATGTCATGTAATCATGTATTCTTGCAAGCCAATTTGATAGGGGTAAGGGGTTTTGCTCTGCGTATGAGCCATTTATTAGTAATATTTGTCCTGTTTCTGTCATTTTTCTAGGTAGAGAAGTTACTCTATTATCTTAATAGATATATTATATGTAATTGACATTAAGTCAACTTTAAAAAGTACTATATTCCTGGCACATATAATTAAGTAGCTAGAAATATCCAGTTTATGATGTACAGGCTGCTCAGTTATACAGATTAATTTGGTTGAAAAAGATATATAATAGAATAGAGTTAAGAACTCCTAAAATAGAATTAAAATATGATGAGAAGGATCATTTTCTGTTTTATTATAAACATTAAAAAGATGACATATCAAGTTTTATTATCAAGTATAATTTCAAGATCCCATTTGGAGTCATTGTTGGGAGTTACATATTACATGTGAGCACCATAAACCTGGAGAGGTAATTTTCTTAAAAGCTAACCTATAATAATACAATTAACATGATTTATTCCCAAAGAAATCTTGCACGGTAAGTAACGTAGGTTTTATCTAGTACAGTGTTGCTTGAAACCAGCCATAGTAAATTCATACATGCTCCTGTTGAAATGAGAGGGGTTGCATGATCAGGATCTGCCATTTTTGTGATGGGACAATATTTTGTCTCCACATAAATTTTTCTTAACATATTGGCACATATAATTCTTCATCTTTAATATATATTATTTTGCTATAAAATAATCCAGTGTAAGCTAATATATGAAATTTTGCTTAAGTTCTCATAACTTTACACATTTAAAAAACATCAATTGAATAAAAATTTTCTGTCTACTCATTATACAGAAGTATTAAATTTAGGAGGGATGGGGGGTCTCGAGTTGTTTTCAAGGGGATTATTACAGTTTCCCAGGTGAATAGGTTAAAATTAGGGCGGTTGGTCGTGGGTCAGTTGAATGCGGCTTCCCCATTTTATGGGGTGACCGAAACCTATGGTTCAAAGGTTTCGGCCATTTGGCGTTTGCGCCGAGCCATTCAACTGATGCTATAATTCATTGTGCTGCTGCTGCTTAAAACATTTACTGTGAAAATGTGTGCTGCTTTCAACAAATTCATGATTTGTTCTGCTTTGCTTACTTGAAACAAACTCAGTTGCTGTGCAAAATGTGTACTGCTTTCAACAAATTTCATGCACAGTGCTTTGCTTGCTAAAATATCCTTTGTAACGTTCGCGGTTTGATAACCCGGAACGATAAATACAACATACATGTAAACTTGTAAAGTTTATTTAAAATACATGTTTATGTAAAATACATGTACATAAAATTAAATTGTAAGGTTAATTACCTTTCGCGGTATACCCGGAACGGCCATTATTATGCTTATTATGCTTATTATATGTACATGTGACACTATGCTTTCATGTTGCTTGCTGCTGCTGCTTGTTGTTATTTGGGGTCGCCCTTTTACGCTTGGCGACCCCCTGCTGCTTTAAATATGCCACGACCAACAAACGCCAATATCAAAATAATCGTGTATAAAATCATTTTTGTTTTATTTTCCTCTATATAAATAATGGTAAATGCACTGAATTGCGCACAAGCCGAAACCTTGGTATACAGATTCTTCAGTAGACATTCAAGTTTTGACCAATACTATCGTAAATCTTTGTGAACAAGCAGGATTTAAGGCACACTATACAAATATTTTTCTAAGAGAAACAGTGGCTTACATGACATTGGATTGACGAACAGCTAATAACAGAGAAAACGAGTCAGCAGCAGAGATCTAGTGAATTAATTCATGGAAATGGGGGGGGGTCATGCGATGGCAAGTTTATGAAATGTACGATCCCTGTCCCGGTTATGATTCAACTTGAAGTGAATCTAGTGAGATTATCATTTCGTCAGGAAATATGTCTTTATCTTTTAAATAACACTTTGAATAGCTGTTGGATATATTTTTTAACTTTCTTGGTATGGATCTACCACGGCCAGCATTCATTTACAAATGTTGTGAAAAAGATAAAACCTGTGTTTATCAATAAAGAAACTTCCGGATGTGCATGTAAAATTATAATATATCTGGATAGTACAGTACCGACCGGACACAACCTAACAGAAAGCGAACACGGGGCGGACCCCGGGTTCGCTCTCTGGGTCCGCTCCGGGTTCGCTCGGGGTCCGCTAGGGCTGACCCCGAGCGAACCTGGAGCGCACCCAAAGCGAACCCGTAGCGGACCCCGAGCGAACCCGAAGCGAACCCCAAATTAAGTAGCGGTCCCAGAGAGCGAACGCGGGTTCGATATTTCTTTACAGAGCTGTCAATCAGGATTAGCGATTAACCAATCAGCGCATCAACCAATCAAAATAGCATATTGATCTGTCAATTGGGTTATAAGATCGAACATGTTGATTTAATTCGACATAAATCCAAACACTGTACATACAAGTAAAACGTGTGAATGTGCTGTGTTTATCTATTGTGATAATTAATATATTATTTAATTTTATTTATTTTAATTCTCCGGGTTGTATTTTACTTTTATATAATATTTAATTTCTTTTTTATTAAAGCAATTAATTAAATAAATTGGGTAAATACATCAGTCAATGCATAAAAATGGAAATCAATTGATATTACAATTTTTACTGACAAAAAGCGGAGAAAAGAAATATAGTTAATTGGTCTTCGACAATTATTGTAAAATTTCATCATCTCAAGTTGAATTGGAAATTTATATAAACACTGTTAAAGAAAGAAATCCGTACCGCTGTGAAATACGTCTTGTTTATCGGGGTATACTCAGGTGAAGTGCGATTTACATAACTGAACGAATTAATTACGCTATTTAATCACGACATTTAGTAAATCATACATTGTTTCATTCTCTCAAGATGGCGTAACTATAACGTGACAAAGAATAATAAGAGAAATATAATATAGAAGGGATATTCAAACATATGGATTATGATCTATTATAAATTTTGAAATGTTTTAGGACTAATTATTGGAAAAAAAAATTAATAAAGGCGTTAGCAATGCATAGTTATGTGGGTTGTTCGAAAGATGGTAACACAAACTAACTGTAGAGTTGCACTAAATTGAAAGAATAATCTTGTTAAGTATCATCAGGAATTGGGTCTAATTCACGTTCATTCTGGTGAAGTCATTCAGTTTGTCAATACCATTAGGGCGGAATGATTTCAATCTGTGCATCCAGAAGGAAGATTTTTATATACACGCATTTTCTGTCATGCCCAAGAAGATTAAGAAGATCAATAATTTTGATGTAAATTTTGAATAATTTAATGTAACACGTACATTGTGAAATCATAAATAAAGTAATTAAATAATTAGAATTTTTTAAAGGCAATGTGTGTGTGAAATAGGGGGCATATATTAATATATTCTTATCAGGTCGGGAGAACAATTATTATTTGCCTTTTTCTTTATTCTGATAAAAATCATTGTCGCTCCAAAATTTTGACCGTGAAAATTGAAAAAGCACTAATATACAGTGTAATGTTAAATTAGTTTGAATTTCTCGGGATAGAGAAATCAAGGAAATCAATTATTCATGTACATGTAAATCTACGTCGAATAAACAGTTTAATTTTAGAAAATTTATCAATGTTCTCCATAATCTCACTGTTTACATGTACAGTGTACATGTCCGCATCGTCGCATAAACAACAATGATCGATCCACAATACCATTATTGTATTGGAATATACAAGGGGCGGGGCTTACTGGCGGTGAGATTAAAGCGGGGTCCGCTTCACGCATCAGTGCGTAAAGCGGTCCCAGGAAGCGAACACCGGGTTCGCTCTAGCAGACCCAGAGCTGACCCCGAGCGAACGCGGAGCGAACCCGGAGCGCACCCAAAGCGCACCCGGAGCGGTCCCAAAATTTCTGAAAGCGAACCCGAAGCGGACCCCGAGCGAACCCGTGAAGCGAACCCGGGGTCCGCTCCGGGTTCACTCTGGTGTTAGGTTGTGTCCGGTCGGTACTGTACATATTTGTAGGCGTCTTTTTCGCATTGGATTTGTCATCTTCTAAGATGATAAAAATATTGATGAACATTTCAAATGCAAATGTTTGATATGTATGCCTAATTGTGTATTAAATTATAAAGACATTTAAATTTGCTTTTTTCATTACTTTTGTTGTCCAAATAATAATTTGACTTTTTTGTATATTTCTTGCTTTTAACATTAGTACATTAAGTTGAAAAATTCTGTCGATTACGTTAACAATTGACAGTTTTGTGAACTTGATGTACAGTTACAGGTGACTTACATGTAAGTACAGTTTATAAATATCAATATATATTATGCTATATGCTATTTACTAAAAACACAAAGGATATATTACATCAAAGAAATGTTTTAAACATAAAGAAAATGAATGTAGTGCTCTTTTGTTAGATAATCGATATCTTCAATGAATGTGATTGCTAGATTTTAAGAGGCTTAAGGCATATATACATTTCTTACATATAATACATATAAAAAAATTTAGAATTTCTTTCAGAAGAATATTTATTCACGTTTTATTTCCAGCCGAAAATTCTGCATCATTCTTTTTTCTCATGTCGTAATTATATAAATTGCATGAAGTATAAAGAGAAATCGATCATAATTTTGCGTACAATATAATAATAAAATTATTTTTTTTTCCTTTGTTCATCTAATTTAGTCCTTCTTTTTGAAGCAAACTTGATAGGGAACAACAACGCGAAATCCCTTAGAAGTTCCTTCTAGTGACGGAAGGGGTTTTCCAGCCTCGATTTCAATATCATAGTTCCGTACCAGTGTCGTTAGGAAAAGAAACATTTCCATTTTAGCGAGACATTTGCCAAGACAGTCTCTAGGACCTAAAATATTTGTTGTTTAACATTAATTATGTACTAAATAAATACTTAAAGTTTGATACTACTATTAACTATGATGCTTTACTTTAGAACTTTCTTTGAAGTTTAAAAT